>NC_091340.1:16414079-16624079 GCF_038502225.1 Cherax quadricarinatus
CAGTTCCTGATCAGCCGGGCTGTGGCTCGTACGTTGGTTTGCGTGCAGCCAGCAGCAACAGCCTGGTTGATCAGGCGCTGATCCACCAGGAGGCCTGGTCACAGACCGGGCCGCGGGGGCGTTGACCCCCGAAACTCTCTCCAGGTAAACTCCAGGTAAACTCCAGTCGACTAACACCCAGGTACCTATTTGCTGCTAGGTGAACAGGACAATAGGTGTAAGGAAACGTGTCGGAATTTCCACCCGCCGGGAATCGAACCCGGGTCCTCCGTGTGTGAAGTTTTAGTTAGTTTAATATGTTTATTATGCACCCCATACCCATCCTGTGGGCGGTAGTCAAAAGATTACAGAGGTACATAATTGGTCCAGGGACTGGACTCCAAAGTTTTGATAGCTGAGCAAGTTACAAAGGTAATGAACTAGATCTGGTCATAATCATAACCAAGTTACAAAGGTAATGAGCTCCAGGTAGAGCTGGTCACACTCATGAATAATTGCAAAGGTAATGAATCATAAACACATTAATCATGAGAATTTACAAAGGTAATGAGCTCCAGGTAGAGCTGGTCAAAATCATGACAAGTTTCAAAGGTAATGAATGATAAACACGTTATCACATGATTACAATCATAGACAAATTACAGAGTAATAAGCAGTTAACAAACATAGCAGGGAATTCATCCATTGCCCCAACAACAGATGTTGCTAGGTGCCTGTCTCTCCTCGGTAGACAGCCATTGCAAACAGCAGCAAGTTGCCCCGGGATCTGCTGCTTGCACGAGCACCATCGACCCTCCCCAAGAGGTCCAAGAAGCCAGTGACTCCGTTAGCAGCCCGATGGAGAGCTGTCCTAGGGACATGTCAGCGTCCTGGTGGACACCAAGTTGATTGAAGATCCCAGGCCCTCGTGTGCACGGATGTTGAAGCTTGAGGAACTGAGTACACACTGCCTGTGGCACACCTGACAGCTGCCTCGTGGTCGAACTCCACGATGCTGTCCCTGTAGTGGGAGTTCCTGTGAGCCCGGCACTCCCTGCAGTGCCATCGCTGACATCGTGGGTTAGGGGAGAAGTACCCTCTACAGATGGGGTGGCGCTGGGAGTTGGGTGGGTGAGGCGGGGGAGATGCGCAGGGGTGAGGCGTTATGAGAGGGTCACTGTTTACTACACACGCCCTCCCCCTCCCCCCCAGCGGAGAGGGGGGAAGGCGCTGACTGGTCCTGACTGGACAACACCAAATCCTCTGAAACTGCACAACACTTCAACTATTTACGCTGAAACGATGCACTGGGATGTCCGTTCGCTGCTCTGGTATCTTCTCAAAGCATTCACACTGAGTTCTGTGTGAAGCGGGAGCTTTAGCCACCAGACCACCGGGCCACCTCTGCTTAAAGCTATGTATGGATCCTGCCTCCACTACATCGCTTCCCAAACTATTCCACTTACTGACTACTCTGTGGCTGAAGAAATACTTCCTAACATCCCTGTGATTCATCTGTGTCTTCAGCTTCCAACTGTGCCCCCTTGTTACTGTTTCCAATCTCTGGAACATCCTGTCTTTGTCCACCTTGTCAATTCCTCTCAGTATTTTGTATGTCGTTATCATGTCCCCCCTATCTCTCCTGTCCTCCAGTGTCGTCAGGTTGATTTCCCTTAACCTCTCCTCGTAGGACATACCTCTTAGCTCTGGGACTAGTCTTGTTGCAAACCTTTGCACTTTCTCTAGTTTCTTCACGTGCTTGGCTAGGTGTGGGTTCCAAACTGGTGCCGCATACTCCAATATGGGCCTAACGTACACGGTGTACAGGGTCCTGAATGATTCCTTATTAAGATGTCGGAATGCTGTTCTGAGGTTTGCTAGGCGCCCATATGCTGCAGCAGTTATTTGGTTGATGTGCGCTTCAGGAGATGTGCCTGGTGTTATACTCACCCCAAGATCTTTTTCCTTGAGTGAGGTTTGTAGTCTCTGACCCCCTAGACTGTACTCCGTCTGCGGCCTTCTTTGCCCTTTCCCAATCTTCATGACTTTGCACTTGGTGGGATTGAACTCCAGGAGCCAATTGCTGGACCAGGTCTGCAGCCTGTCCAGATCCCTTTGTAGTTCTGCCTGGTCTTCGATCGAGTGAATTCTTCTCATCAACTTCACGTCATCTGCAAACATGGACACCTGTGTGTGTGTGTGCGTGTGTGTTTGTGTGTGTGTTTGTGTGTGCGTGTATGTGTATGAGTTTGTGTATGTACTCACCTATGTGTGTGTGTGTGTGTGTGTTTATGTGTGTGTGTGTGTGTGTGTGTGTGTGTGTGTGTGTGTGTGTGTGTGTGTGTGTGTGTGTGTGTGTGTGTGTGTGTGTGTGTGTGTAGACAGCCTGTACTGTCTGCACAGACAGCCCATGCTGTCTGCCAGCTTAGTTCATATTTCGCGCCACTCAGGTGCTGCCATCTATAGGCCTTGCCACTTCAGTATGCCCAGACTTGCCTCGCCCTCACTCACACAGCGGCCTGGCTTCAACACACAAGTACTCTCATCTCTCTCTCGTGGGCATGGCCCTGCCCGGGCCATGGGCACAAACACACAAGCCTGTGTAACCCACCACTACTTAACAATAAACTAAGAAGCCTCCGAAGAAGTATATCATTCATACCCGCCCGCTACCAGCTACCAAATAACCCCCATTATATTGGTGGCACCAAACAAGCCCTTTATATTGGTACCAGCGGTGGTCGCAGCGTTGTGTTTACCCTGGAGAGAGGAAGGAGAGGTATGAAGTCACCTTCACTTCATCACCCTACATAAGAAGCATCCGTCTCTCAACGAGTTATCCTGATGTCGTGTCTGCACGTTTGAGCATCCAGACACAGGTACAAGCAGGATCCAGCCGAAATTTATCGAAATTCTACGAGAATTGTAAGTGGCGTCCCAGTGATGCCCATCGACGCTCACCCGTCTACCATACACCACTCACCACTGCCCACTCCCTCTGCTGTGTTTTCTGCTGTTTTTCGTGTGAATTCTTTGCCAGTGCTGTGTATCCGAGTGCCCGAGGCCACTCGAAGCTACGTGGATTACGACGTCACGTGGGTGTGGGCGATCATGTAGACCTACAAAGCCACGTGAGTTACCAGATGTCCCAGGCCTCATGCTGTGGTCTGCTGCCCGCATCACATCGACGCCACCCACGATGCTGCCCGACTTCATGACGTCACGATGTCTGCTGACGTCACCTCACGATGTCTGCTGACGTACCTCGAGATGTCTGCTGACGTCACCTCACGATGTCTGCACCTCGAGATGTCTGCTGACGTCACCTCACGATGTCTGCTGACGTCACCTCACGATGTCTGCCTGACGTCACCTCGAGATGCTGACGTCACACGATGTCTGCTGACGTCACGATGTCTGCTGACGTCACCTCACGATGTCTGCTGACGTCACCTCGAGATGTCTGTTGACGTCACTGCTGCTGACGTCACCTTGCGACATCACGCCTGACATCACATGATGTCACATCGAGTGTTCTAGTAATTATTTCAGTATTGTCGAGAAGATTGAGAGAAAATATATGTCGTGTGTTAATTAATTCCTCTCAGTCAGTGTTCTCACATTTTAGTATGTCTTAGTCAGTTTTATGCGCAGAAAAGCATCATTTGCTAGTTAAGCCATGTTGTACCGTATGTACAGCGGTGTGTTTTTAAAGTTCCGTGTGTCCAGTGAGGTCTGTGGTCAGACCCTTGAGTTGTACCACTAAGTCACCCGTGACCAGTGTGTTTGACAGCTGATTTCTCAGCCCTGAGCGTATGAGCCCCCTTGTACAGAAAGCTTTTATGCTCGTCGCTCGTGATGTTCTGTAGAATCGTACCTGCTACGATTCCCATCGAGATTTGTTTCACTTCACCTCCAGACCTTCAGAGTGCAGTTATATGTAGAGAAACAAGTCTGGGGACGCTTAGACTAACCTCTGCTATAACTCCACTGTCGAGAGATGATACTCGTCAAGCCGCAGCCAGGCCTGTCGGCAGGCGCTGTGTCAGCCTCGTGTCACAAGCTTCAGTGAGCAGCCTGCACAAAGAAGATGTCACTTTGACTGCTAGCTCTCTCACTGCAGTCTGGTGTATGATGTTACGACTCCCAGATGTTTCGCCCAGTCGTCTCTGCCACGACTCGCTCCACAACTCGCTCCACGCTCGCCGGCAGTGATAGCCCAGCGACAGTACCAGTCGAGAAGTGTCCTCCTGAGTCGCTTGCCAGAAGTCCTGCCCAGTTGCCGAGTTTTGTCGACGCCTCACTCAAGGGCACCAGCATGTCGTGCCCCAGGTTGAGTGAAAACCTGCAGCGACTCCTACGATGTCTGCTTCACCGTTCCAGAGGAGACCGTACCCTGTTACGTCACAGCTCAGCCGCAGCGATGTCTCCCGTGTTGCAGTATCTGTCCAGACGCAGGAAGGCGTGCAGTGATGCACTTCGATGCTCACTGCCTATGACCACGATGTTTAGCACACCCCACATGTTTTTTTCTTCCCTCCCTGTAGGAAGTTTTTTTTTTTCCCATGTCCATATGTATATATATGTTTTTATTTTGTGTTCTGTGCCCTGTTCCTACGAGAGAGAGACCGAGTTTCTTTTACTACCAGTATTGTCGCGTCGGGACGACGCGCGGTAGGTGGCCGAGCGTATGTAGACAGCCTGTACTGTCTGCACAGACAGCCCATGCTGTCTGCCAGCTTAGTTCATATTTCGCGCCACTCAGGTGCTGCCATCTATAGGCCTTGCCACTTCAGTATGCCCAGACTTGCCTCGCCCTCACTCACACAGCGGCCTGGCTTCAACACACAAGTACTCTCATCTCTCCCTCGTGGGCATGGCCCTGCCCGGGCCATGGGCACAAACACACAAGCCTGTGTAACCCACCACTACTTAACAATAAACTAAGAAGCCTCCGAAGAAGTATATCATTCACAACCCGCTCTACGCTTACCAAAAAGTCCTTTATATGTGTGTGTGTGTGTGGGTGTGTGTGTGTGTGTGTGTGTGTGTGTGACTCAACAATCAATATTTGCACCAATAACTCACTACAGTTGTGACTGGGTGTGGAAGTGTGAATTGCTCATTACTCTAAAATTTGTTCATGATTGTAGCCATGTATAAACGCAAGTAACCATTCTTACAGTATTCATTACCTTTGTAACTTGTGAGTTCATTACCTTGTACCTAGTTCAGCCATCAAAACTTTGGGGCCCAGTCCCTGGACCCATTGTGTACCTCTATAATCTGTTAATACCTTTGTAACTTGTCATGATTGTGACTAGACCTACCTGGAGTTCATTACCTTTGTAAATTGTGAGTTCATTACCTTTGTAAATTGTGAATTCATTACCTCTGTAACTTGCTCAGCCATCAAAACTTTGAGGCCCAGTCCCTGGACCCATTATGTACCTCTGTAATCTTTTGACTACCGCCCACAGGATGGGTATGGGGTGCATAATAAACATATTAAACTAACAACTAACGACATAGACAAGGATGTCAGCCACAGCACCGTGTCTTCCTTTGCAGATGACACCCGAATCTGCATGACAGTGTCTTCCATTGCAGACACTGCAAGGCTCCAGGCGGACATCAACCGAATCTTTCAGTGGGCTGCAGAAAACAATATGAAGTTCAACGATGAGAAATTTCAATTACTCAGATATGGTAAACACGAGGAAATTAAATCTTCATCAGAGTACAAAACAAATTCTGGCCACAAAATAGAGCGAAACACCAACGTCAAAGACCTGGGAGTGATCATGTCGGAGGATCTCACCTTCAAGGACCATAACATTGTATCAATCGCATCTGCTAGAAAAATGACAGGATGGATAATGAGAACCTTCAAAACTAGGGAGGCCAAGCCCATGATGACACTCTTCAGGTCACTTGTTCTATCTATTGCTGCACACTAACAGCACCTTTCAAGGCAGGTGAAATTGCTGACCTAGAAAATGTACAGAGAACCTTCACGGCGCGCATAACGGAGATAAAACACCTCAATTACTGGGAGTGCTTGAGGTTCCTAAAACTGTATTCCCTGGAACGCAGGCGGGAGAGATACATGATTATATACACCTGGAAAATCCTAGAGGGACTAGTACCGAACTTGCACACGAAAATCACTCACTACGAAAGCAAAAGACTTGGCAGACGATGCAACATCCCCCCAATGAAAAGCAGGGGTGTCACTAGCACGTTAAGAGACCATACAATAAGTGTCAGGGGCCCGAGACTGTTCAACTGCCTCCCAGCATACATAAGGGGGATTACCAACAGACCCCTGGCAGTCTTCAAGCTGGCACTGGACAAGCACCTAAAGTCGGTTCCTGACCAGCCGGGCTGTGGCTCGTACGTTGGTTTGCGTGCAGCCAGCAGCAACAGCCTGGTTGATCATGCTCTGATCCACCAGGAGGCCTGGTCACAGACCGGGCCGCGGGGGCGTTGACCCCCGGAACTCTCTCCATGTAAACTCCAGGTAAACTCAATCTTTCTCTCTCTCTCCCTCACTCAATCTTACTCTCTCTCCCTCACTCACTCAATCTTACTCTCTCTCTCTCTCTCCCTCACTCAATCTTACTCTCTCCCTCACTCACTCAATCTTACCCTCTCTCTCTCCTCCTCACTCAATCTTACTCTCTCCCTCACTCACTCAATCTTACTCTCTCACTCACTCAATCTTTCTCTCCCTCCCTCACTCAATCTTACTCTCTCCCTCACTCAATCTTACTCTCTCCCTCACTCAATCTTTCTCTCTCTCTCCCTCCCTCACTCAATCTTTCTCTCTCTCTCCCTCACTCACTCAGTCTTACTCTCTCCCTCACTCACTCAATCTTACTTTCTCTCTCTCCCTCACTCAATCTTACTCTCTCCCTCACTCACTCAGTCTTACTCTCTCCCTCACTCACTCAATCTTACTCTCTCTCTCTTCCTCACTCACTCTTACTCTCTCTCTCTCTCTCTCCCTCACTCAATCTTACCCTCTCACTCTCCCTCACTCAATCTTACTCTTACTCTCTCCCTCACTCAATCTTACTCTCTATTTTATTATTATTATTATTATTATTATTATTATTATTATTATTATTATTATTATTATTATTATTATTATTATTATTATTATTATTATTACTCTCTCTCTCTCTCTCTTTTACACAGGGGTCTACAAGGTTAGGCTGAGGTTCCTAACTTTATTTACAAATTAAGAACTGTTTCCTACATCATCTCATTTGAAAACCATTTTATTATTATGAGACATACAAATATGGAGCAGGATGAAGTTGAAGCCATCTATGGGCCAGCAATTTCATTTCATCAACTGACTTTAATTCGTTGATATCATTATGCTGTATGAACATGTTCCAGACTCCAGGCATCATAGGAATAAATGATCTCAGATGAAGTGATGTTCTGGAGAAGGATACAGCCAGGGTGAAGTTGCTGCTGGCTGCCCGTCTTGTGTACAAGCTTACTTCTTGCTGTCCTCAGAGTGAAGCAGAGTGTGGTACTTTGACAATGCTGGTCTTGTACATAACAGTAAGGCCATCCACATCTCTCCTGTTTTGAAGGCTCTTCTGAAATGACAGATCTATCCAGGCGAGAGATGAGCTGTCTTGCTCTCTGTTCTGTCAAGAAGTCGCAGATGAGAGGGAGGGCAAGCAGTCCAAGAAAGTGGAGCACAGAGGCGTCGCTAGGATTGGTGTCACCCGGGGTGGCATCTTTGGTGTCACCCGGGGTGGCATCTTTGGTGTCACCCGGGGTGGCATTTTTTGTGTCTCCTTGGGTGGCATCTTTGGTGTCACCCGGGGTAGCATCTTTGGTGTCACCCGGGGTGGCATTTTTTGTGTCACCCGGGGTGGCATCTTTGGTGTCACCCGGGGCGGAATCTTTGATTTTATATTTTGCCACCGAAGTGGCTAGTTTATTGTGCACCCCATATCCATCTTGTGGACGGTAGCGAAAGATCATATGAATACACAAAAGGCCTAGGAACTAGGCCCCAAAGGGTAACAGGAATATATATGAATCTATATCTACATAACTATAGTTCACTTATCTGTTACAAGCAAATTTAGGAAATTTGCTTAGTATATATGGTATCTTATTTCATTAATAAGATATCGTTAGTGGGATGAATTGTAAAGGACCTGCCGAGCATGGGCCAACAGGCCTGCTGCAGTGATCCTCCTTTCTTATGTTCTTATGTTCTTATCTTGACATGTCACATAGGTTATTATACTGTCTATCTCTGTATTCCTCAATAAGTGGACAATTAAGCACATAGTGTTCAAGAGAGTGACCATATGCCTGATCACATAATTTACATTTAGTTTGATCATCATCTGTGTGTCTCCCAAACTGCCAGAAGTACTTGTAACCATGCCTCAGCCTGGCCACTACAACATCAGTCAGTCTGTTCACATTGCACGTTGCTCCATAAACATACTTATCTATGTTCATGTTATCATAGTTGGTTATAGATCTACTCAGGCTTCTAACTTCATTCCTATAACAATCATTTCCATTATTTACTTCTCTCCTAATATTATTCCTAATGCTAGACACAGTTATACCAAAGTTATATTCTACATTCTCCTTCTGGGTACTCTTCTTGGCTGACATATCAACTTTATCATGAAGGAGTAATCCAATGTGTGATGGGATCCATAGCAATTGTACATTAATCTCTTTGTCCCTGATTTTTGAGAATCTATACCTGGCTTCTCCAATGAGCATGTTGTTGGAGTCATTATATGAGTTAAGAGCCTTCAATGATGACACAGAATCAGTAATGATGATAGAGTCAAGCTCAGTGTCATAGGTTAGCTTTAGCGCCATTAGGATTGCAAACAATTCAGTTTGCAGTGTAGACGCCCAGTTGTTAATTCTTATGCCTAACTCAACAAATTTATTATCGTTCTTAACTAGGGAGGTGGCAACAAGAGCAGATGCAGCCCTGCCAGAAGACTCCTGTTTAGATTCATCAGTGTATATAACTTGTGATAACTTATTACTACCAGCTAGGTGAGAAATTTCTTCTTGAGCAGTTGCTTTAACAAGTGGTTTAAGGAAGGGATTACTAGCAATGAGTTTCTTGGGAGGGACTTGCAGGTATGTGATATTAAATGAACATATCTTCCACGAAGGGGTGAAATGCTCTTGTTGTCTACAGTGATACAGTTCATGCAGGTTATAAAACTTAATGCAATTGCACGTTTTCACAATCCATTTAGATCTTTGGTGTCACCTGGGGAGGCATCTTTATGTCACCTGGGGTGGCATCTTTGGTGTCACCTGGGGTGGCATCTTTGGTGTCACCTGGGGGTGGCATCTTTGGTGCCACATGGGGTGGCATCTTTGGTGTCACCTGGGGGTGGCATCTTTGGTGTCACCTGGGGTGGCATCTTTGGTGTCACGTGGGGTGGCATCTTTGGTGTCACCCCCATGAAATCCAAGGGCGGGGGGATGGGGGTAGTAAACTCCAGTTACATCACTGCTACATGACCAGTGACTAATATTTAGGAATGAGAACGTTTAAAGGCCATAAACCGAACTTTATTAATGATAAAATAAATAATCGTAGAAATATTGAGGAAATATAAGCTCAAATACCACTCTGAGTACAGCCAACGGATCCTACATTTATTCATCTTCAACAATGAGAAAAAATACTTTAAAATAAAGGAAAACACTAGTTCCGATTTAACCTTGAGTACAGATAACATCTCAAAGACTGATATTTCATTTCCTTGCCTTCAGTCCTGCAAAATCATCGATCACATCATCAAAATCAATGATTTTCCCTATATAGGCCTATTTGTACTCTATAATCCTATAATAGGCTACATAGAAACGAAGGATTTTTCTCTTTGGATGCTGCAGCATGGTTTTGGTCATTAGTGTTACCTTATTTAGGGGCTCTATGGTGTAACCCGTTAAATGGTGTCACACGGGGCGGCCCGACCCCCTCCCTGGTGGAGCATACTCTAGGTGTGAGCGTACTTGTGCCGAGTTACGTCAAAGTGCTGTAAGCTTCCTGGCCGCCTTGTTTACAAGATTTACAGTATGGTTCTTGATGGTCACTAAGGGGTCAAATTTCACCCCAAAGATATCCAAATTGTCCCCGGGTACCAACCTTCTCCAATTCATTCTTACCACTGCAACAGCATGGTGATTGGAGACCATCTTCATTTGTGTTTTTTCAGGAGCAAATGTTACCTGTCATCGCTTCCCCAAGCTGATATAGCTGTAAGCTGGTGATTGATGTAACCTAGAGCAGCTGGCATTTCCTCTCTTGGATAAGGGAATGTCAGAGAACAGTCGTCTGTGCAAGCATGGCCCCACAAGGGAGGTTCCATGATGTTGGAGAGAGGCTCTTGACCTAGGGAATTGGACCTGTGCTCCAGTTCCTTAAAATGAGCCTGAATACCTTCCCCCCCCCAACAGGCGCTGTATAATCCCTACTGGTTTAGCGCTCCCCATGATTATAATAATAATAATAATAATAATAATAATAATAATAATAATAATAATAATAATAATAATAATAATAATAATAATAATAATAATAATAATAATAATAATGCGCATGAATGGGATTCTGGGATGAGATGAAGGTCATTGAAGTAGACATTTCACAACAATGGCCCAAGCACACTTTCCCATGGAACACTTGCACCAGCAGGATATCTTGCTGACTGTCCTGTTGAGAACTAAACTTAGAGATCTACCTTGAAGGTAATCACTGAGGAGACTGTAGAGTTAGTTAGTTTAATATGTTTATTATGCACCCCATACTCATCCTGTGGGCGGTAGACAAAAGATTACAGAGGTACATAATGGGTCCAGGGACTGGACCCTAAAGTTTTGATAGCTGAGCAAGTTACAAAGGTAATGAACTCCAGGTAGATCTGGTCACAATCATGACAAGTTACAAAGGTATTTACAGATTACAGAGGTACATAATGGGTCCAGGGACTGGGCCCCCAAAGTTTTGATAGCTGAACTAGGTACAAAGGCAATGAATCATGTAAGTAAATTTACTTACGTTTATACATGGCTACAATCATGAACAAATTATAGAGTAATGAGCAATTCACACGTCCACAACCGGTCACCGGTTGTGGCACCTGGAAAGAAACAAGGGTATAATTGACAACCAGCACGGTTTCAGGGAAGGAAAATCCTGTGTCACAAACCTACTAGAGTTTTATGACAAGGTGACAGACGTAAGACAAGAGAGAGAGGGGTGGATCGACTGCATATTTTTGGACTGCAAGAAGGCCTTCGACACAGTTCCTCACAAGAGGTTACTGCAAAAGCTAGAGGATCAGGCACACATAACAGGAAAGGCACTGCAATGGATCAGAGAATATCTGACAGGGAGGCAACAACGAGTCATGGTACGCGACGAGGTGTCAGAGTGGGCGCCTGTGACAAGCGGGGTTCCACAGGGGTCAGTCCTAGGACCTGTTCTGTTCTTGGTATATGTGAACGACATAACGGAAGGGATAGACTCAGAAGTGTCCTTGTTTGCAGATGATGCGAAGTTAATGAGAAGAATCAAATCGGACGAGGATCAGGCAGGACTACAAAGAGACCTGGACAGGCTACAAGCCTGGTCCAGCAACTGGCTCCTTGAATTTAACTCTGCCAAATGCAAAGTCATGAAGATTGGGGAAGGGCAAAGAAGACCGCAGACACAATATAGTTTAGATGGCCAAAGACTGCAAACCTCACTCAAGGAAAAAGATCTGGGGGTGAGTATAACACCGAGCATATCTCCTGAGGCACACATCAATCAGATAACTGCTGCAGCATACGGGCGCCTGGCAAACCTACGGATAGCGTTCCGATACCTCAGTAAGGATTCGTTTAAGACTCTGTATACCATCTACGTCAGGCCCATACTGGAGTATGCAGCACCAGTTTGGAATCCACACCTAGTCAAGCACGTCAAGAAATTAAAGAAAGTGCAAAGGTTTGCAACAAGGCTAGTCCCAGAGCTACGGGGATTGTCCTACGAAGAAAGGTTGAGGGAAATCGGCCTGACGACACTGGAGGACAGGAGGGTCAGGGGAGACATGATAACGACATATAAAATACTGCGCGGAATAGACAAGGTGGACAAAGACGGGATGTTCCAGAGATGGGACACAGACACAAGAGGTCACAATTGGAAGTTGAAGACTCAGATGAATCAAAGGGATGTTAGGAAGTATTTCTTCAGTCATAGAGTAGTCAGGCCATGGAATAGCCTAGAAAGGGATGTAGTGGAGGCAGGAACCATACATAGTTTTAAGGCGAGGTATGATAGAGCTCATGGGGCAGGGAGAGAGAGAACCTAGTAGCAATCAGCGAAGAGGCGGGGCCAGGAGCTGTGACTCGACCCCTACAACCACAAATAGGTGAGTACAAATAGGTGAGTACACACACACACACACACACACACACACACACACACACACACACACACACACACACACACACACACACACACACACACACAGAAAGATTAAGGGAAGTCGGCCTGACGACACTGGAGGACAGGAGGGTCAGGGGAGACATGATAACGACATATAAAATACTGCGTGGAATAGACAAGGTGGACAAAGACAGGATGTTCCAGGGAGGGGACACAGAAACAAGAGGCCACAATTGGAAGTTGAAGACACAAATGAGTCAGAGAGATAGTAGGAAGTATTTCTTCAGTCATAGAGTTGTAAGGCAGTGGAATAGCCTAGAAAATGACGTAGTGGAGGCAGGAACCATACACAGTTTTAAGACGAGGTTTGATAAAGCTCATGGAGCGGGGAGAGAGAGGGCCTAGTAGCAACCGGTGAAGAGGCGGGGCCAGGAGCTAGGACTCGACCCCTGCAACCACAAATAGGTGAGTACAAATAGGTGAGTACACACACAGGAGCTCGGACTCGACCCCCGCAACCTCAACTAGGTGAGTACACACACACACACACACATTACCTTTGTAACTTTCCATGATTGTGACCAGATCTACCTGGAGTTCATTATCTTTGTAACTAGTTCAGCTATCATAACTTTGGGGTCCAGTCCCTGGACCCATTATGTACCTCTGTAATCTTTTGACTACCGCCCACAGGATGAGTATGGGGTGCATAATAAACATATTAAACTAACACACCCGGTCACAACTGTAATGAGTTATTGGTGCAAATATTAATTATTGGGTCACTCTGTAACTTGCTCAGCTATCAAAACTTTGAGGCCCAGTCCGTGGACCCATTATGTACCTCTGTAATCTTTTGACTACCGCCCACAGGATGGGTATGGGGTGCATAATAAACATATTAAACTAACTAACTAAACTGGGTCACACACACACATACACACACGCACACACACGCACACACACACACACCATACGAAGCTGAGAGGCTGAACAGGAAGGAAGGAGATATGAATTATGCTAAAATCATATCAGCCTGCAAAGAAGGGCCAGGGAGTGGAAGGGAAGAGCAGATGGGTGCAGATGGAGAGGGAGATAGGTCGAATGCTGAGGCACAACCATGCTACCAAGAGCCACTGGAAAAATCAAGGGAGAAAATGACCACATACAGACAGGAACCAGAGTCACAGAGGGAGAGGCAATGGGAGGAGGAAAGGGCAAAATCAGTGTTTATCCATGGGCTTCAGGAGTTAGTTTAAGTTAGTTTAATATGTTTATTATGCACCCCATACCCATCCTGTGGGCGGTAGTCAAAAGATTACAGAGGTACATAATGGGTCCAGGGACTGGGCCTCAAAGTTTTGATAGCTGAGCAAGTTACAGAGGTAATGAATTCACAATTTACAAAGGTAATGAACTCACAATTTACAAAGGTAATGAACTCCAGGTAGGTCTAGTCACAATCATGACAAGTTACAAAGGTATTTACAGATTACAGAGGTACACAATGGGTCCAGGGACCGGGCTCCAAAGTTTTGATGGCTGAACTAGGTACAAGGTAATGAACTCACAAGTTACAAAGGTAATGAACTCACAAGTTACAAAGGTAATGAATACTGTAAGAATGGTTACTTATGTTTATACATGGCTGCAATCATGAACAAATTTTAGAGTAATGAGCAATTCACACTTCCACACCCGGTCACAACTGTAGTGAGTTATTGGTGCAAATATTGATTGCTGAGTCTCTCTCTCTCTCTCTCTCACACACACACACATACAAATTCATACACACACACACATAAACACACACACACACACACACACACACACACACACACACACACACACACACACACACACACACACACACACACACACAAGGAGGCAAAAACAAAGTGCAATAGAGAATGGAAAAAGTACAGAAGGCAGAGAACACACGAAAATAGGGAGATCAGTCGCAGAGCCAGGAATGAGTACGCACAGGTAAGGAGGGAGGCCCAGCGACAGTATGAAAATGACATAGCATCGAGAATCAAGACTGACCCGAAACTGTTGTATAGCCACATCAGGAGGAAGACAACAGTCAAAGACCAGGTGATCAGATTAAGGACAGAAGGTGGAGAACTCACAAGAAATGATCAGGAGGTATGTGAGGAGCTGAACAGGAGATTTAAGGAAGTTTTTACAGTAGAGACAGGAAGGGCTGTGGGAAGACAGAACAGAAGGGAACATCAAGAGGGAATATACCAACAAGTGTTGGATGACATACGAACAACGGAGGAGGAGGTGAAGAAGCTCTTAAGTGACCTTGACACCTCAAAGGCGATGGGACTGGACAACATCTCCCCATGGGTCATTAGAGAAGGAGCAGAGATGCTGTGTGTGCCTCTAACCACAATCTTCAACACATCCCTTGAAACTGGGCAACTACCTGAGAAATGGAAGACAGCTAATGTAGTCCCCATATTTAAGAAAGGAAACAGAAACGAGGCACTAAACTACAGACCTGTGTCTCTGACATGTATTGTGTGCAAAGTCATGGAGAAGATTATCAGGAGGAGAGTGGTCGAACACCTGGAAAGGAACAAGATTATAAATGAAAACCAGCATGGGTTCATGGAAGGCAAATCTTGTATCACAAACCTCCTGGAGTTTTATGACAAGGTAACAGAAGTAAGACATGAGAGAGAGGGTTGGGTAGATTGCGTTTTCCTAGACTGCAGGAAGGCCTTTGACACAGTTCCCCACAAGAGATTAGTGCAGAAGCTGGAGGATCAGGCACACGTAAAAGGAAGGGCACTGCAATGGATAAGGGAATACCTGACAGGGAGGCAGCAACGAGTCATGGTACGTGAAGAGGTATCACAGTGGGCGCCTGTTACGAGCGGGGTCCCACAGGGGTCAGTTCTAGGACCAGTGCTATTTTTGATATATGTGAACGACATGATGGAAGGAATAGACTCTGAAGTGTCCCTGTTCGCAGATGACGTGAAGTTGATGAGAAGAATTAAATCGGACGAGGATGAGGCAGGACTGCAAAGAGACCTGGAGAGGCTGGACATGTGGTCCAGTAACTGGCTTCTCGAATTCAATCCAGCCAAATGCAAAGTCATGAAGATTGGGGAGGGGCAAAGAAGACCGCAGACAGAGTATAGGCTAGGTGGACAAAGACTACAGACCTTACTCAGGGAGAAAGACCTTGGGGTGACCATAACACCGAGCACATCACCGGAGGCACACATCAACCAAATAACCGCTGCAGCATACGGGCGCCTGGCAAACCTGAGAATAGCGTTCCGATACCTTAATAAGGAATCGTTCAAGACACTGTACACTGTGTATGTTAGGCCCATACGGGAGTATGCAGCACCAGTCTGGAACCCACACCTGGTCAAGCACGTCAAGAAGTTAGAGAAAGTACAAAGGTTTGCAACAAGGCTAGTCCCAGAGCTCAAGGGAATGTCGTACGAGGAAAGGTTAAGGGAAATCGGACTGACGACACTGGAGGACAGAAGGGTCAGGGGAGACATGATAACGACATACAAGATACTGCGGGGAATAGACAAGGTGGACAGAGATAGGATGTTCCAGAGAGGGGACACAGGGACAAGGGGTCACAACTGGAAGCTGAAGACTCAGACGAGTCACAGGGACGTTAGGAAGTATTTCTTCAGTCATAGAGTTGTCAGCAAGTGGAATAGCCTAGCAAGTGAAGTAGTGGAGGCAGGAACCATACATAGTTTCAAGAAGAGGTATGACAAAGCTCAGGAAGCAGAGAGAGAGAGGATCCAGTAGCGATCAGTGAAGAGGCGGGGCCAGGAGCTGAGTCTCGACCCCTGCAACCACAATTAGGTGAGTACAATTAGGTGAGTACACACACATACACAAACTCATACACACACACGCACACACACTCATACACACACACACACACTCATACACACACACACACTCATACTCACACACACACACACACACACACACACACACACACACACACACACACACACACACACACACACACAC
Source organism: Cherax quadricarinatus (assembly GCF_038502225.1). NCBI lineage: Eukaryota > Metazoa > Arthropoda > Malacostraca > Decapoda > Parastacidae > Cherax > Cherax quadricarinatus. The sequence continues at coordinate 16,430,557 of NC_091340.1, forward strand.
ACACACACACACACACACACACTCACACACTCATACACATACACACAAACACATACACACACACACACACACACACACACACACACACACACACACACACACACACACACACACACACACACACACACACACACACACACACACACACATGCACATATGTGGTAATGCTTTATTTACAGCTAGCAAAGTCAGGGTATTTCTCCAGAATGGTCTGTAATATACCACTGTGGATAAAATACTTAGCCATTTCTTGAACACTTCTGAGTGAGTTGTTTCTAAATTCATTAATTATATCGCACTCCAGTACATAATGACGCAGGGTGTGACAATAATCCATCTGGCAAAGTTTACATTTCGTTTGGTCTACATCTGGTGGTGGTGATTTAACTTGCCAAAGATACTTGTAACCCAGCCGGAGCCGGGCGGTAGTGACATCCAAGAGTCTGCTTATTTTGTTGGATGCACCATAGACATGTGGCTCCTCCTGCATGATAGAATGATGATAGATGGACTCACTGGTGTCAATCTCCCTGAGCCTTAAGTCCATAAAATTCAGCTGAAGTTCTTTTCGTATTATTGTTCTCAAACTACTACCTGACAAGCCAAGATTGTAATCTACTCCCTCTTTGAAAGCATACAGCTTAGCCAATTTATCAGTTCTATCATGCATCTGAAGACCAATGTGAGATGGAATCCACAGCATGTGCACTCTGACTCCACTGTCCACAATCCTACCATACCTGTGTCTGGCTTCTGACACAAGCATGCCACAATTTATGCTTAATGAGTTGAGAGCATTTATGGATGACAGAGAATCAGTTACAATTAAACTGTTAATCTTTGATACATAGATGCATTTCAGTGCAAGGAGTATGGCAAACAGTTCTGTCTGAAGGGTAGAGGCCCAATTATTGATGCGTGCTCCAATTTCTTTAAGAGAGCCATCACTCTGTACGACAACAGCAGCACTACCAGCTGCACCAGTGGATTGGTGAACAGAACCATCAACGTAAATAATTTGCGAGAGTGTGTGCTGTGTGACTAAGTTATCAATACAGCTTAAGGCTTCAGGAGAGAGAGGAAAGGACACACACTGAAAGACGGCAGGAAGAAAGAAAGAAGATTGAGAAAATCATCACGGAAATAGGGGGAGAAGACATGGACGAGATTATAAATTTTCAGAGAATAGGGGGGTACTTGAAGGGGAGAAACCGACCGATCAAGCTGATTCTCAGGACAGAAACAGTGCAGAACAGGATCCTCCAAGAGAAACCATGGTTGAAAAGCTCGGAAGAGTACAAGAAGGTGCTCCTAGACAGAGACAGAACACAGAGAGACAGCAGCTGAGGGAGAGGACAAAAAAGCGAAAGGAGCTAGGAAAGGAGACAAGGATGGAATCAACAGAGGTCAGTCAGAGCAGAACAGAGCAGCAAGGGCAAGCACACACACAACTATCCTCAGAACCCTACAACCTATCACACCATCCCAACACACAATACAATCCATACCCACAGCTTCCACCCAACCCCCAACCATAGAATCCCACAGTATGCTACCAGGTCTCCCACCCCCACAGGCCCCCCAAACCACAGTGTTGGAAAGGAAACTGAAGGTATGGTACACAAACGCTGATGGAATAACAAACAAGTGGGAGGAGTGGCACGAAAGAGTCAAAGAGGCATCACCAGACATCATAGCAATCACAGAAACCAAGCTTACATTGCCTTTGCCTCTGCAAGCAGTCCACGGATGAAAGGTATTTTGTTGTTTGTTGCTGGCTTTAGACCCTGTATATTTGCAAAGAAGAATGTCATCGGACTGGTGGTATTGTTGGTACTGGGGGGGGGGGTTCCAGCATACAGATACTAATGCCAGAAAAAAATACCCCCCCCCCCCAGTACCAACAATACCACCAGTCCGATGACATTCTTCTTTGCAAATATACAGGGTCTAAAGCCAGCAACAAACAACAAAATACCTTTCATCTGTGGACTGCTTGCAGAGGCAAAGGCAATGTTCACGGCTTTCACTGAGACCCACATAAAGGATCACTTGGACAACGAAATATGGATCCCAGGTTACAACCTATACAGATGTGACAGAGTGAACAGGCAAAAGGATGGGGTGGTCGGCCTGTACATTGCAGAGTCACTTGTTTGCACAGAACTGCTTAATGCCTCATATGATGTAGTGGAAGTTTTAGCAGTAAAGGTCGAGAACCAAAACCTAGTCATTGTGGTAGTCTACAAGCCTCCGGATGCAACATCCCAGCAATTCCAGGAATAGCTGTTAAAAATTGACCACTGTCTGGAAAATCTTCCAGCTCCTGCACCCAACATCTTGCTCCTGGGGGATTTCAACTTAAGGCACCTAAAATGGAGGAATATAGCAAATAATATTGTTGCAGTAATAACACCAGGAGGCAGCTCTGATGAAAACTCACACTCACACGAGCTTTTAAATCTCTGCACAAAATTCAATTTAAACCAGCAAATAATAGAGCCTACTAGACTGGAGAATACACTAGACCTCATCTTCACTAACAATGATGATCTGATAAGAAATGTCACCATATCAAAAACAATATACTCAGATCACAACATAATTGAGGTTCAGACATGTATGCGTGGAGCCCCAGACCGACATAATGAGATTAGTCACGAGGGAGCATTCACCAAATTCAACTTCAATAACAAAAACATAAAGTGGGACCAAGTAAACCAAGTCCTAACCGATATAAGCTGGGAAGATATACTAAGCAACACAGACCCCAACTTATGCCTAGAACAGATTAACTTGGTGGCACTCGATGTATGCACAAGGCATATTCCTCTAAGAAAAAGGAGGAGTAGATGTAAAATAGAAAGAGACAGGCGCTCCCTTTACAGGCGACGGAAAAGAATAACAGAGCAGCTAAAAGAGGTCAATATATCTGAAATGCGTAGGGAGACACTGGTCAGAGAAATAGCAAGCATCGAACTTAAGCTAAAGGAATCTTATAGGAGTCAGGAATCGCGGGAAGAACTAAAAGCCATAAATGAAATCGAAAGAAACCCAAAGTATTTCTTCTCCTATGCCAAATCAAAGTCGAGAACAACGTCCAGTTGAGTGAGCTACTCAAGTCCCAATATGACTCAGTTTTTAGCAAGCCGCTAACCAGACTGAGAGTCGAAGATCAAAATGAATTTTTTATGAGAGAGCCACAGAATTTGGTTAACACAAGCCTATCCGATGTTATCCTGACGCCAAATGACTTAGAACAGGCGATAAATGACATGCCCATGCACTCTGCCCCAGGGCCAGACTCATGGAACTCCGTGTTCATCAAGAACTGCAAGAAGCCCCTATCACGAGCCTTTTCCATCCTATGGAGAGGGAGCATGGACACGGGGGTCATCCCACAGTTACTAAAAACAACAGACATAGCCCCACTCCACAAAGGGGGCAGTAAAGCAACAGCAAAGAACTACAGACCGATAGCACTAACATCCCATATCATAAAAATCTTTGAAAGGGTCCTAAGAAGCAAGATCACCACCCATCTAGAAACCCATCAGTTACACAACCCAGGGCAACATGGGTTTAGAACAGGTAGCTCCTGTCTGTCTCAACTATTGGATCACTACGGCAAGGTCCTAGATGCACTAGAAGACAAAAAGAATGCAGATGTAATATATACAGACTATGCAAAAGCCTTCGAGAAGCGTGACCATGGCATAATAGCGCACAAAATGCGTGCTAAAGGAATAACAGGAAAAGTCGGTCGATGGATCTATAATTTCCTCACTAACAGAACACAGAGAGTAGTCGTCAACAGAGTAAAGTCCGAGGCAGCTACGGTGAAAAGCTCTGTTCCACAAGGCACAGTACTCGCTCCCATCTTGTTCCTCATCCTCATATCCGACATAGGCAAGGATATCAGCCACAGCACCGTGTCTTCCTTTGCAGATGACACCAGTATCTGCATGACAGTGTCTTCCATTGCAGACACTGCAAGGCTCCAGGCGGACATCAATCAAATCTTTCAGTGGGCTGCAGAAAACAATATGAAGTTCAACGATGAGAAATTTCAGTTACTCAGATATACCTGGAGTTTACCTGGAGAGAGTTCCGGGGTCAACGCCCCCGCGGCCCGGTCTGTGACCAGGCCTCCTGGTGGATCAGAGCCTGATCAACCAGGCTGTTGCTGCTGGCTGCACGCAAACCAACGTACGAGCCACAGCCCGGCTGGTCAGGAACCGACTTTAGGTGCTTGTCCAGTGCCAGCTTGAAGACTGCCAGGGGTCTGTTGGTAATCCCCCTTATGTATGCTGGGAGGCAGTTGAACAGTTTCGGGCCCCTGACACTTATTGTATGGTCTCTTAACGTGCTAGTGACACCCCTGCTTTTGATTGGGGGGATGTTGCATCGTCTGCCAAGTCTTTTGCTTTCGTAGTGAGTGATTTTCGTGTGCAAGTTCGGTACTAGTCCCTCTAGGATTTTCCAGGTGTATATAATCATGTATATCTCCCTCCTGCGTTCCAGGGAATACAGGTTCAGGAACCTCAAGCGCTCCCAGTAATTGAGGTGTTTTATCTCCGTTTTGCGCGCCGTGAAGGTTCTCTGTACATTTTCTAGGTCAGCAATTTCACCTGCCTTGAAAGGTGCTGTTAGTGTGCAGCAATATTCCAGCCTAGATAGAAGAAGTGACCTGAAGAGTGTCATCATGGGCTTGGCCTCCCTAGTTTTGAAGGTCTGTGATTCCACTCAAAAAATGACTGGAGTTGGTGTACGATTTCTGTCATTTCCTGCCAGCTTTTTTTCCTTCCTAGCTTTAAAAAAAAAAAAACCTCTCTGGAGTGGCTGTGGCTACCTAGGTTGTCCCATGGTCTGGATGTTCTGTGTCTTCTTGTCCCCTTTAGGTGGTGTGCCTGGCAATGTAAGTTATAGCACTGTCTTTCCTGAATTGAAGAGTGACACATTTCAGGGTGGAAAAGCTTACAGGAAGGGAGGTTGCATTTTCCTGTTGTTGTATGGGCACAGTATTTGCTGGGGTGGTCGAAGTTGCACGTCCCATCTGTTTTTCCAGATATTCCATGCCTGCAGATGCCAAATGCATAGTATTTGCATAGACCTGCTTTCTGTTTGCCTTGGTTTTTTGTGACTGCATTCCCTACTGGTGCGTGATTTCCTGTCTCATTTCAGCACTAATGCTAACAATGGAGCCTTCATCAGTTATTTCTGGTAATTTATCTTCACTGTTTCTCGGGGCATCCCTTTGTTCACTATCTCCTGTGGTATTGTTAGTTTGTAACATTGGTTTTTGCATGTCCTTTGTTCATGACTGTAACCATGTATAGGAGTGAGACTGATTCATTACCTTTGTAACTTGCCATGATTGTGACCAGATCTACCTGGAGTTCATTACCTTTGTAACTAGTTCATCTATCATAACTTTGGGGTCCAGTCCCTGGACCCATTATGTACCTTTGTAATCTTTTGACTACCGCCCACAGGATGGGTATGGGGTCCATGTCCACACCTGTTTCCCCACTAGAGCTCCTGTCCCCCTCCAGGCCACCATCGTTTATTTCTATTCGTACATTTTCTGTCTACCAGGACAGCATTTGTGCCAGGGGCGATAGCATCATCTGGCCCAGATTATTATTATTATTATTATTATTATTATTATTATTATTATTATTATTATTATTATTATTATTATTATTATTATTATTATTATTATTATCATCATCATCATCATTACTCCTGTCAGAATCTTCAGTGTCGTAAAGACAGCCTTGTGGTTAGATGATTCAACATAGCCATGGGACTGACAAGTAACTATGCCTTCTGACAGATCACTCACTACTCTCCCATCATCTCATTTGAAAGCCTCAGAGGCAAGGAGACTGGCGCTTATATAGACGCCTATAACAATCGGTGCCATTTACCGGATACCCCACACAAACATCCCAAATTTCAGTGAGAAATTAAAGGCACTAATAACAGACAGACAAATGAATAAGCACCACCTTCTCTTAGCTGGAGACTTCAACATCAACCTTGGCTTACTAGATGATCAGCCTGTAACTGATTTCATCAACAATATGAACTACACACTTCTCATACCAACAATAACTAAACCAACCAGGCTCACTGAGACAAGTGCAACCATAATAGACCACATATGGACCAATATACTAGCCCCCCTTAAATCAGGGATAATCACAGATAGCACTACAGACCACTACCCTACCTTCCTCTTAACAAACATTAGTAAGCCACCACTCGAATACAACAAAGTTTCATTTAGACTCCATGATGAGGCCTCAATTAGGAAGTTCACAGCTGACCTAGAGACTGTTGACTGGCCTACAGAATTCTCCAAGGCCAATGGTATTGACGACTGGACAGACATTTTTCTTAACAAATTACTTAGACTATACAACAAACATTGTCCTATAAAAACGAAACAGATCACAAACAAACGGCTTGGTTGTCCATGGCTAACCAGCACCATTCTGAAATCCATTGATAAGAAACACCAATATGAAAAGCAATATAGACAGGGCTTAATACACAAAGATATTCTTAAACACTATTCATCAGTCCTCACCAAAGTAATAAAGAAAGCCAAACAACTATACTACTCCAGTAGATTCACTGACACAAGAGGAGATATAAAAAAGACCTGGAAAACACTCTCTCAGATTCTGGGGACCCACAAACTGAAAAAAAAACAAGAATATTGTCCTAACTAAACCTAATGAAACACCACTACATCCCACTGACACAGTTAACAAGATAAACGACTTCTTCTCAACCATAGGTTCTAATCTCGCCAATAAAATCCCATGTACCAATGCCCATGCTGGGGACTACCTAGATGGGAATTTCCCAAATTCCTTCTATCTTGCTCCAACTGAGCCCACGGAAGTCACCGAGATTATAAAGTCACTTAAAAATAACTCAGGGAATCTGTCTCATGTCCCACCATTATTGTACAAGAGAGCGGCCCATGTCCTCTCGCATACTATCTCATTACTTTTTAACAAGTCACTAGAAGCTAGCACCTTCCTGAAACTACTCAAGACGGCAAGGGTTACACCAATAGATAAAGGTGGTGACCCTACATATTTAAACAACTATAGGCCAATATCAAACTTACCATTGCTATCCAAAATCTTTGAGAAACTCGTGCACAGGAGACTATATTCATTTATAACGGCACAAAACATACTCAACCCCTGCCAATTTGGATTCAGGAAAAATAAAAGCACTAACGATGCAATCATAAAAATGCTAGATCTGCTTTACACAGCATTGGAAAATAAGGAATATCCACTAGGAATTTTTATTGACCTAAGAAAAGCTTTTGACACAGTAGACCACGGCATCCTACTCCACAACTTGACCATTATGGTATAAGAGGCCATGCGCTTGCCTATTTCAAATCTTACCTTACTAATAGGTATCAGTATGTCACCATTAAAGACACAGCATCAACAACACAGCCACTTGATACTGGAGTTCCGCAGGGAAGTGTCCTTGGTCCCCTGCTCTTCCTCATATACATCAATGATCTTCCAAACGTACCTCAACACCTGAACCCCATTCTCTTTGCTGACGACACGACTTATGTCATCTCTCACCCTAATCTTGCCACCCTCAACACCATTGTTAATGAGGAGCTGATCAAAATATCGACTTGGATGACAGCCAATAAACTTACGCTTAACGCTGACAAAACCTACTACATTATGTTTGGTAGCAGAGCAGAAGATGCACAAATTAACATTAAATAACAAAAAGGCACAATACCGTGACTGGAACGATACACAAATAACCCGCACATAAAAGAGAGAAGCTTACGACGACGTTTCGGTCCAACTTGGACCATTGACAAAGTCACACTAACAGAGGTGGAGCAGGACGGCTATATATAGGCAGGAAGAGGTGAAGGAGGTAGTAGTAGTAGTAGTACAAGAATTGTATATAATACCGACAGGATGAAATGACACATGCACAACACCCGGGCATCCCCACCGTAGACGTTTCGCCATCCAGCCAGCCACTGGCTGGCGAAACGTCCACAACAAAGACAACCAGACGCCGCACATGTGTCTTAATTTCATCAGTAGTTGTAGTAGAAGAAGAAGAGGTAGTAGTAGTGGTAGTGGTAGAAGTGGGAAATAAGGAAGACGAGCCAGTCAAATACAAAGGAAGGGGAGCACTGCAAGAGAGCTAGAAACCCACAGAGGGAGAGCAAGCGCACCGAGGTGCGTGAAAGGGGAAGTGGTGAAATAAAATAAATGAAGAAGGAACAGAAACACGAGACAGGAGAGAGAAAGACAACCCAGAGGAGAAAAGGAGAGAGGAAAGGGGAAGAGGAAGAAGAAAAAGGAGAAGAAGAAGAAGAAGAAGAAGAAGAAGAAGAAGAAGAAGAAGAAGAAGAAGAAGAAGAAGAAGAAGAAGAAGAAGAAGAAATGAGGATTCAGGTTAAGTCACGGGTGTTCTGAAGTTCGAAGCATTTTACAATGTAGTGGGAGAGGAAGGCATCTACAGAGACGAAGCCAGGGCTAAGGTTCATACAAGGAAAGTTGTGTATTAGAGAGGATTCAACTAAACGGCGACTGTTCGAGTTGGAAGTAGGGAAGACAGTTTTAGCAGAAGACCAGTCAATAGGATGGCTATGATCTCTGACATGACAGAAAAGAGCATTGTTAGTGTCGGCAAGCCTAACACTATTTTTGTGCTCCCTAAGTCTGTCAGAAAGAGATCGACCAGTTTCTCCGAAGTATTGAAGAGGACAGGATGAGCAAGAAATAGAGTAGACACCAGGAACATCTGTAGAGGGAGGAGAGGTATGAACGAGATTAGTGCGAAGAGTGTTAGTCTGGCGGAAGGTAAGCTTGATGTCTAAGGGACGGAGAGAATTGTTGAGATTAGAAAGACCGGAAATGTAGGGAAGGCAGAGGATAGAAGAGTTCCCATGAGTAGAGAGTTTGGGAGAGAAGAAATTGCGTTTAGCACGTGAGAGGGCAGAGTCTATGAAATGGGAAGGGTAGCCAAGACGGGAGAACGAATTATGAAGAGTGGAAATTTCTGCTGGAAGGAACTGAGGATCACAGATGCGGAGGGCACGGAGAAAGAGGGAGATAAGAACACTTTTCTTGACAGGGGAAGCATGATAGGAAAAGTAGTGAATGTACATGCCACTGTGCATAGGTTTACGGTAAACGGAAAAGGAAAAACCTGTATCTGAGCGGTGGACATGGACATCAAGGAAAGGAAGTAAGGAATTAGATTCCCATTCAGCTTTAAACTTAATGGAAGGGGCAAGATTGTTAAGAGCTTCAAGAAAAGGTTGGAAGAGACTGGAGTCATGAGGCCACAGTGCAAAGATGTCATCCACATAGCGGAGCCAGAGTGAAGGTTGCACATCGAGGGTAGGAAGAAGAACAGTCTCGAAGTATTCCATGTAAAGGTTAGCAAGGACAGGAGAGAGAGGAGAGCCCATAGCGACACCGAAGGTTTGAGAATAATATTTCCCTTGGAAGGAAAAGGAGTTAGAGTCCACACAGAGGCGGATCAGATCAAGAAAGACATCAGTGGGGATAGGGAGATGAAGAAACCCTTCATGAGCCTTCTCTCTAAGGAAATCAAGGACATCATCAAGAGGGACATTGGTGAAGAGGGACTCAACGTCAAGACTAAGCATCTTACAAGTTGGGAGAGAGCGAACCCGTTCAATGAAGTCTTGAGAGTGACGGAGGTGGGCAGGAGAAAAAGTACTTTTTCTCCTGCCCACCTCCGTCACTCTCAAGACTTCATTGAACGGGTTCGCTCTCTCCCAACTTGTAAGATGCTTAGTCTTGACGTTGAGTCCCTCTTCACCAATGTCCCTCTTGATGATGTCCTTGATTCTCCAAGATTCTCCATTGTATGGACTGATGAAGCCACTGTGTGGCGAAACGTTTCCTCAATAAAGGTACCCAAGAGTTGCACATGTGTCTAATTTATCAACATGTCGGTTCTCTGAACCATTCATCTACAAACCTGTCAGACACTGCATCTTCTTGGGATCTTAATACTTGGGAATTCTTCGCTTGCCTAATTCTTGGGCACGACCTACTTCAACATTGAACAAATGTTACACTACCTCTGACTGCTGCACCTCTCCTGCCAACGGTTTATAAGCTCCTTCTCAGCACGTATGCCGTATTCTATTCAAGATTGATGGACTGACCACATCGACTCAAGGTTGAGGGACTGATTACCTCATTCTCCTCCTATTCTTCAAGATTCTCCATTGTATGGACTGATGAAGCCACTGTGTGGCGAAACGTTTCCTCAATAAAGGTACCCAAGAGTTGCACATGTGTCTAATTTATCAACATGTCGGTTCTCTGAACCATTCATCTACAAACCTGTCAGACACTGCATCTTCTTGGGATCTTAATACTTGGGAATTCTTCGCTTGCCTAATTCTTGGGCACGACCTACTTCAACATTGAACAAATGTTACACTACCTCTGACTGCTGCACCTCTCCTGCCAACGGTTTATAAGCTCCTTCTCAGCACGTATGCCGTATTCTATTCAAGATTGATGGACTGACCACATCGACTCAAGGTTGAGGGACTGATTACCTCATTCTCCTCCTATTCTTCAAGATTCTCCATTGTATGGACTGATGAAGCCACTGTGTGGCGAAACGTTTCCTCAATAAAGGTACCCAAGAGTTGCACATGTGTCTAATTTATCAACATGTCGGTTCTCTGAACCATTCATCTACAAACCTGTCAGACACTGCATCTTCTTGGGATCTTAACACTTGGGAATTCTTCGCTTGCCTAATTCTTGGGCACGACCTACTTCAACATTGAACAAATGTTACACTACCTCTGACTGCTGCACCTCTCCTGCCAACGGTTTATAAGCTCCTTCTCAGCACGTATGCCGTATTCTATTCAAGATTGATGGACTGACCACATCGACTCAAGGTTGAGGGACTGATTACCTCATTCTCCTCCTATTCTTCAAGATTCTCCATTGTATGGACTGATGAAGCCACTGTGTGGCGAAACGTTTCCTCAATAAAGGTACCCAAGAGTTGCACATGTGTCTAATTTATCAACATGTCGGTTCTCTGAACCATTCATCTACAAACCTGTCAGACACTGCATCTTCTTGGGATCTTAATACTTGGGAATTCTTCGCTTGCCTAATTCTTGGGCACGACCTACTTCAACATTGAACAAATGTTACACTACCTCTGACTGCTGCACCTCTCCTGCCAACGGTTTATAAGCTCCTTCTCAGCACGTATGCCGTATTCTATTCAAGATTGATGGACTGACCACATCGACTCAAGGTTGAGGGACTGATTACCTCATTCTCCTCCTATTCTTCAAGATTCTCCATTGTATGGACTGATGAAGCCACTGTGTGGCGAAACGTTTCCTCAATAAAGGTACCCAAGAGTTGCACATGTGTCTAATTTATCAACATGTCGGTTCTCTGAACCATTCATCTACAAACCTGTCAGACACTGCATCTTCTTGGGATCTTAATACTTGGGAATTCTTCGCTTGCCTAATTCTTGGGCACGACCTACTTCAACATTGAACAAATGTTACACTACCTCTGACTGCTGCACCTCTCCTGCCAACGGTTTATAAGCTCCTTCTCAGCACGTATGCCGTATTCTATTCAAGATTGATGGACTGACCACATCGACTCAAGGTTGAGGGACTGATTACCTCATTCTCCTCCTATTCTTCAAGATTCTCCATTGTATGGACTGATGAAGCCACTGTGTGGCGAAACGTTTCCTCAATAAAGGTACCCAAGAGTTGCACATGTGTCTAATTTATCAACATGTCGGTTCTCTGAACCATTCATCTACAAACCTCGACAACAACCTGAACTTCAGCACCCATATCCAACACATAACCAAAAAAGTATCCAAAACGGTTGGGATCCTGGAGTTTACCTGGAGTTTACCTGGAGAGAGTTCCGGGGGTCAACGCCCCCGCGGCCCGGTCTGTGACCAGGCCTCCTGGTGGATCAGAGCCTGATCAACAAGGCTGTTGCTGCTGGCTGCAAGCAAACCAACGTACGAGCCACAGCCCGGCTGGTCAGGAACCGACTTTAGGTGCTTGTCCAGTGCCAGCTTGAAGACTGCCAGGGGTCTGTTGGCAATCCCCCTTATGTATGCTGGGAGGCAGTTGAACAGTCTCGGGCCCCTGACACTTATTGTATGGTCTCTTAACGTGCTAGTGACACCCCTGCTTTTCATTGGGGGGATGTTGCATCGTCTGCCAAGTCTTTTGCTTTCGTAGTGAGTGATTTTCGTGTGCAAGTTCGGTACTAGTTCCTCTAGGATTTTCCAGGTGTATATAATCATGTATCTCTCCCGCCTGCGTTCCTGGGAATACAGTAATTGAGGTGTTTTATCTCCGTTATGCGCGCCGTGAAGGTTCTCTGTACATTTTCTAGGTCAGCAATTTCACCTGCCTTGAAAGGTGCTGTTAGTGTGCAGCAATAGATAGAACAAGTGACCTGAAGAGTGTCATCATGGGCTTGGCCTCCCTAGTTTTGAAGGTTCTCATTATCCATCCTGTCATTTTTCTAGCAGATGCGATTGATACAATGTTATGGTCCTTGAAGGTGAGATCCTCCGATATGATCACTCCCAGGTCTTTGACGTTGGTGTTTCGCTCTATTTTGTGGCCAGAATTTGTTTTGTACTCTGATGAAGATTTAATTTCCTCGTGTTTACCATATCTGAGTAATTGGAATTTCTCATCGTTGAACTTCATATTGTTTTCTGCAGCCCACTGAAAGATTTGGTTGATGTCCGCCTGGAGCCTTGCAGTGTCTGCAATGGAAGACACTGTCATGCAGATTCGGGTGTCATCTGCAAAGGAAGACACGGTGCTGTGGCTGACATCCTTGTCTATGTCGGATATGAGGATGAGGAACAAGATGGGAGCGAGTACTGTGCCTTATGGAACAGAGCTTTTCACCGTAGCTGCCTCGGACTTTACTCTGTTGAGGACACTACGTGCCGCAAACTGCCCTTCTCACACTATACCATTCACTTATATATCCATACCTCACCTATGCTATCTGTGCTTGGGGTTCAACTGCAGCAACACACCTAAAGCCAATAATAACCCAACAAAAAGCCGCAGTAAGAATAATCACTAAATCCCATCCCTGGCAACACACCCCCCCACTCTTCATAGATCTAAACTTACTCCCTGTTCAGTACATCCACACTTACTACTGTGCAATCTACATCTACAGCACCTTGAATTCCAATATTAACCTTGACCTAAAACGCTTTCTTGATAGTTGTGACAGAACCCACAGGCACAACATCAGACACAAACATCTCTATGACATTCCCCGTGTCCTTCAAAACCTTTACAAAAATTCAATGTATGTCAAAGGCCCTAAAATCTGGAACACCCTACCTGAAAATTCTAAAACTGTAGACACATTCATCACCTTCAAAACTACCACCAGAAAACATCTTATCTCCCTGATACACCCTGTCAACTAATTACACGAATACCACCTGGTGGTTAACACTTACACTCACTCACCCATTTGACCATAAACAGAAATATCAATCACAATCTCAAAAAATGAATCTTAACTAGTCATAAGTTGGCCTGTGATGCTCCAATACTGAAACTATGTATAGTGCCAAAACAAAAGCATTCACATTGCTAAACTCACAAACTAGTATTTAGTCACTTAGCCATAATACCAACTTACCTCATAATTTGTAATATTTTAAACTTAAGATTTAATCTAAGTCTGCCCGAAATGCCTAGCCATGCTAGGTGTTCTAGTGGTACACTCTGTAATTATTATTTTACTACATGTAAACCACACAATAACCAAATTCTGTAGACTCAGCAATGTAATCCTTATAGAGAATAAACTTTGAATTGAATTGAATTGAAAGGGATGGGCAAGTTGTAGTAACCGTAAAGAAGGTCATGTAGATGTCCTTTGAACCAAGATTCCATGATGTTGCAGTGTCTGACAAGTTGTACAAGAATGGTATACAATACCGATAAGATGAAAACTGAGACACGTGCAACATCTGGGTATCTTATTGTAGACGTTTCGCCATCCAGTGCCTTTATCAGTACAGATTCTAGGACATAAAGCCACTGGATGGCGAAACGTCTACAATAAAGATACCCAGATGCTTTACATGTGTCTCAGTTTTCATTTTTTTTATATTTTATTGAAAATTTCAGGTACGCAAACCAGAAATATATAAGCAAAAATAACAAGTACAGATAATAAAAAGGGACACTTGCCCTTACAATGCACTCAAGGAATGCATGTTGTTAAAATATGTCTAACCACAAACAACACATAGATACCTTGTAAGGTAGTCGGAAGCATTACATTGGTAATATGATAATCCCTTGTAGAACATATAGTGAACTTCTCAAAAGTCCCACAATTTTCATTAGTGAACTTGCCAGAATGGATTTTGGAGGATGGCTTCTCCGCTGGATTAAAGGCTACCTGTCCAACAGAAAGTCGTCTGTGTTGTTCCAGGGACATAGAAGTGTCACTAAAGATTTTGAATTAGGAACCCTACAGGGAGGTGTGCTCAGTCCCGCCCTATTCAATATTCTAATTAATGCTTTACTTAATGCTATGTCTAGCCAACCCCGTCATTATATTATTAGTTTTGCTGATAATATAATGATTCACACCACCGGATTCTCCAACACCCAAAACATTCTTAATCATGTACTAACCTTGTGTCAGGACCTGGGGTTGATAATCTCTACTGATAAAACAAAGATACTCAATAGGCGTCCTCCTCGACAGAGAGGCACAGTTCGTCAGATCCAGTTGCATGATGGGTCTCTTCTAGAATATGTAACCAGATACAGGTAACTAGGCTTTGAGGTCCCTCTACTTGGACCTGTTGTAACGAGACTTTGTCGCCAATACAAAGAAAGGCTGAGAGCACTTAGAGTTGTGGCAGGTTTTCATCCCAGGTATGGTGCTAATGTTAAAATTGTGAAAATTATGTATCTTGCTTATATTAGATCATTGGTTGATTATGCTGCGCCACTACTTGCTCTTGTGTCTGACTGGAAGCTTGGAGGGCTGGAAAAACTGCAGAACGAAGCAATGAGGATCATTTTAGGATGCCCTCGTACTGCCAAAATTTTAAATATGAGGAAAGAACTTGATATTCCAAGCATTAGAGATTGTGTTACTGAAAGAAATATCCTCATCGGGGTCAATATGCTCAGGTAAACCCATCCAGACCCTTGCACAGAAGCCCTCCAAGCCTTCCTCAACACTGATGAACACTCCTCCAGATGGATC
Source organism: Cherax quadricarinatus (assembly GCF_038502225.1). Taxonomy (NCBI): domain Eukaryota; kingdom Metazoa; phylum Arthropoda; class Malacostraca; order Decapoda; family Parastacidae; genus Cherax; species Cherax quadricarinatus. The sequence continues at coordinate 16,445,925 of NC_091340.1, forward strand.
GAAAAAAAAACTGGAACTGGTCTCTACATGAACCAAATACATGATCTATGTCAAGTAAGGCAACAGTGGCACTTCTCCGCTCAATGAAATATTACCCCATTCCAGACTACCATCCCTCCATTTCCCCCCAAAATACTTCTTAAATCACAACCATTGCTTCGCACTGAAGCCAAACATGATGCCTTAAGCTGTACGTTGATGGTTCTGTTCACCAGTCCACTGGTGCAGCTGGTAGTGCTGCTGTTGTCCTACAGAGTGATGGCTCGCATAAAGAAATTGGAGCACGCATCAATAACTGGGCCTCTACCTTTCAGACAGAACTGTTTGCCATACTCCTTGCACTCAAATGCGTCCATGTATCTAAGGTTGACACTTTAATTGTAACTGATTCTCTGTCATCCTTCAATGCTCTCAACTCATCACGTATAAATTTTGGCATGCTTGTGTCAGAAGCCAGACACGGGAATGGTAGGATTGTGGATAGTGGAGTGAGAGTGCACATCTTGTGGATTCCATCTCACACTGGTCTTCAGATGCATGATAGAACTGATGAACTGGCTAAGTTGTATGCTTTCAAGGAGGGGCAGATTACAATCTTGGCTTGTCAGTTAGCAGTTTGAGAACAATAATACGAAAAGACTGACTGACTGACACCAGTCAGTCCATCTATCATCATTCTATTATGCAGGAGGAGCCACATGTCTATGGTTACATGGAGTTTACCTGCAGAAGATTTCGGGGGTCAACGCCCAGCGGCTCGGTCTAAGATCAGGCCTCATGGTGGATCAGGGCCTGATCAACCAGGTTGTTACTGCTAGCCGCACGCTAGCTGACGTACGAACCACAGCCCGGTTGGTCAGGTACTGACTTTAGATGCCTGTCCAGTGCCTTCTTGAAGGCAGCCAGGGGTCTATTGATAATTCCCCTTATGTATCCTGGGAGGCAATTGAACAACCTTGGGCCCCGGACACTTATTGTGTTGTCTCTTAGTGTACTCTTGGCGCCCCTGCTTTTCATCGGGGAAATGTTGCATCTCCTGCCGAGTCTTTTGCTTTCATATGGAGTGATTTTCGTGTGCAGGTTTGGTATCAATCCCTCCAGGACCTTCCAAGTGTATATTATCATGTATCTCTCTCGCCTGCGTTCGAGGGAATACAGATCAAGGACCTTCAACCGTTCCCAGTAGTTTAGGTGCCTTATCGTACTTATGTGTGCTGTGAAAGTTCTTTGTACACTCTCCAGGTCCGCAATGTCGCCAGCCTTGAAGGGGTCCGTTAGTGTACAGCAGTATTCCAGCCTAGAGAGCACAAGCAATTTGAAGAGAATCATCATGGGCATGGCATCCCTAGTTTTGAAGGTTCTCATTATCCATCCTATCATTTTCCTAGCGGGTGAGGTAGATACATTGTTGTGGTCTTTGAAGGCGAGATCCTCTGACATTATCACTCCCAGGTCCTTCACATTACTTTTCCGTTCTATTGTATGGTTAGAATTTGCTGTATGCCCTGACACATTTTTAATTTCTTCAAGTTTTTCATATCTCAGCAGTTGAAATTTCTCCTCGTTGAACTTCATATTGGTGAATCCAACAAAATAATCGGACTCTTGGATGTTGCTACTGCCCGGCTCCAGTTGGGTTACAAGCAGGGAAAAATCACCACCATCACATGTAGACCAAGCGAAATGTAAACTTTGCCAGACGTAAATTAGAAAAAGAGAGAGACGTTCCCTATACAGACAAAGGCGAAGAGTCACAGAGCTGCTGAAAGGGGCCAGTATATCTGAAATACGAAGGAAGGCACTGGTCAATGAAATTGCAAATATCGAACTTAAGCTGAAGGAATCTTACAAGAGACAAGAATTGCAGGAAGAACTGAAAGCCATTAAGGGAATTGAAAACCAAAAACAAAATACTTCTTCTCTTATGCCAACATCCAGTATTGGGTCTCTGCTTAGGCGAGATGGGACATTCACAGATGACAGCCAAGAAATGAGTGAGATACTTAATTTTCAATACTACCCAGTGTTCAGCAAGCCGCTTCCCAGACTAAGGGTCGACAATCCAAATGAATTCTTTATCCTAACACTGGTCAGGAACCGACTTTAGGTGCTTGTCCAGTGCCAGCTTGAAGACTGCCAGGGGTCTGTTGGTAATCCCCCTTATGTATGCTGGGAGGCAGTTGAACAGTCTTGGGCCCCTGACACTTATTGTATGGTCTCTTAACGTGCTAGTGACACCCCTGCTTTTCATTGGGGGGATGTTGCATCGTCTGCCAAGTCTTTTGCTTTCGTAGTGAGTGATTTTCGTGTGCAAGTTCGGTACTAGTCCCTCTAGGATTTTCCAGGTGTATATAATCATGTATCTCTCCCGCCTGCGTTCCAGGGAATACAGGTTTAGGAACCTCAAGCGCTCCCAGTAATTGAGGTGTTTTATCTCTGTTATGCGCGCCGTGAAGGTTCTCTGTACATTTTCTAGGCCAGCAATTTCACCTGGCTCACATTGTAGTGGGTATGGGTCACATTATAGTGGGTGTGGGTCACATTCTAGTAGATATGGGTTACATTGTAGTGGGTATGGGTCACATTATAGTGTGTGTGTGGGTCACACTGTAGTAGGTATGGCTCACATTGTAGTGGGTATGGGTCACATTATAGTGGGTGTGGGTCACATTGTAGTAGGTATGGCTCACATTGTAGTGGGTATGGGTCACAGTGTAGTAAGCATGGGTCACAGCAATGGTATGGGTCACAGGGTATCTGGTTTAGGGTATATTTGAGGCAGGGTAATTTGCATATATTTCAAACAGGAGAGAGTCGCTGGTAACTACTAGTATCGCCTTATATAAATAGTTATAATTAAACAGTGAAATTATTTTTTAATTGTTTGTGATGATAACAATATTATTTATGAATTAGATTAATTATTTGTATGAATACTATTTTGTAAATAATAATTACTGGTAGAGTGTAAGCAACTCCATACAACTGACGCCATGTACGGTGAAGAATTTAAAATGCAAATAATTTTGCAAATATATTTGTTTTAAAATATGTGATATTAAATATTAGTTTATTTTATTAGTTGTATGTATTAATGTTAATGTAATAATAGTCAGTGTGACTATTAATATGGTTGAGATGGCGCTGGTGGGTGGCTGTTGCTGCTGCTGCTGCTGCTGCTGCTGCTGCTGCTGTTGCTGCTGAGTGTGAGTGAAGGCGGCGCCAAACAGCTCAGTCAGCGTGGCTTGCATCTCCTGGTGTACTCTTGAAGGTTCCTTCTTGGTGGTGGTGCTGAGTGATCATCGTGGAAGATGTAGTGGGTAGTGTGAGAGGTTGTGTTGGTGTGAGTGTAGTAACAGAGGTGGCTGGTGTAGTGTAGTGGCTGGTAGGCCTAACACTGCCCCACGTGTTCACCACTCTCTCTCTCTTGCTCCTCATCACTCCTTCTCTACTTGACTCTCTGGCCCTGGGTACACGCTGGGATACTGCTGGAGGCTGTGGCATGGTGGTGATGGTGCCCAGGGGCGTCAGGAGGTCACATAGTGGCGGTAAATGTGGGTGGTGTTGGGGCAGGTGGTGGCAGGAACAGCTGATGGCGGGGACCGGCGCCCGCCATGCCCACCCAACATTCTACCCTCACTCATTCCTTCTTACTTTCCCTCTGCACACTCCACCATCTTCCTCACACTCCCACACAACAAAAATCACTGTTGACGCTTGTTCTGAAGGCAGCAGCGCCTCCACACACTGATAATTGCTGGCCCAGCTTCATCATATAGACACCATCATCATCACCATCATACTGGCCACTTTTCCTCTTATATTCTTCTTACACTTGCTTTAATGACTTGCATACAACTATTAATTTTCACTTCCTTGTTAATACAGAGAAAATAATCTCAAAATACTCATTGTTTTCGAGTTTGTATAACTTTAAGTTTCACGAATATTTATTCATTTTACCCACTAGTTTAATTTATATCTAATCTTAAGTTTGCTCAAAATGCATTGTATAACTATGGGCTTTTCCATGTTCTTTATGATACAATAACTTATATAATTATTATATAACAGTTTAATATGGAATATATATTGTTACTATTAATCTTTACATTAATTTAGTTATTTAACTAGCAGATTAATGTAGCAGCACTGCAGTAGGCTTTACTGACGAATTTTTATAATTTTGGTTTTAATTATTAACTATTAATGGTTCGTGGCTCGGTTGATAGTGCCTGCAGTTCTTGAATGAGGGACTCTGGATCGCTCCCTGGCACGGGGCAGAGACTTCGGGCATGTTAACTTAAACTTGCCGTCTGTCTACTTAGCAGTAATTAGGTGCTTGGGTGTTGATTTGTGGGTTGTTCAGCCTGACAAGATTAAAGGACTCCTATAGTAATGAGTATCTGATGGTCCATAGACTTTATTGGGTTATTCTGAGTTACTTGCCCTTGGTTTATTAATCCAAAAATAATCTTTCTCTGTAGAACTTTGGCATTGAAAACAAATGGTATAAAATACTGACACAATGGAAACATAAACACATAAGCAGTATTATGTGATCCTTTATTGACAACGTTTCACCCACACAGTGGACTTGATAGTCACAGATTTGTTTGTGACTTGATAAAGCCCACTGTGTGGGTGAAACGTTGTCAATAAACGATCACATTATGCTGCTTGTGTGTTTATATTTTCAGCTTTGGCATTACTTTACATTTTACCATGGAATAAATATTGTTGATAATTTGGTAGATTAGTGAAAATAATTGTTTTGGTTATCAGCATGACAGGACCAGTCAACACTAGTATTGTTATGTATATATATATATATATATATATATATATATATATATTATATATATATATATATATATATATATATATATATATATATATATATATATATATATATATATATATATATATATATATATATGCACCAATACCAATGACGGAGTTAGGTTATTGTAAATTAGGTTAGGTGTAGAGGGTGTGCCAAAGTATCAGTGGTTATTGGCTATTTTTGTGGTATCTGAAAAACTTGCTGATACCAGTCTATTTTTAAAATATTAATATAACACATAACTTGAAACCAGTAAAATTAACACTACCTAATTATTGTGAGGGGTTACTTACCTCCCGACACTCGCATGGATGCAACACAGTCTCGTGTAACTGTTCTGCCTTTATAAAAATTAACTTGACATTGCTTCAGCAAAGTGTTCAGAAAAATTTTGTCTTTTGGGCTATGCCATTTCCTGGATCCCATACAGCAGTGCTCATCTGACATTCCAGAAGTAATTGAGTTCAACATAACAGCTTCCACAATTCATTTGATAGCTCTACTGGTTAATGGTGCCAGTATTGTTAAGGACTTGAAGGGATGGGATACAACAGGTTGTGATGCTTCCTGTGTACACTTCAACTTATCCATGTTCGTATTCCTTAGCAGAGATTAACAAGGCATTGCTAACTAGGCATATAATAACTAGGTATATAGTAACTAGGTATATAGAGGCTCTTCAAAAATAAACTACCAAAGTACAAGTTCATTCAGACTGTACTGTATGTACCCACTGGAATAGCACTTAATGTTAGATTACATCTGTGAACTGAAAGCCATTGCACTGTACAATATTGCTTAGATTACACACCTTTCATCATTTGATGGAAATAAGTGGATTCTTATTGCAAAAGTTGTCTTTAACGATATTTCTCAAGAAAAACTATACATCTCTTTGAAAGAAATAATCTGGTTTCAGAAATACTGCCTTGCAATTCTCAGGCTTGAGTAGCACTTACCAGCTCTGTTAACCCTTTTAGGGTCACCAGGCCCTCTCTGAGACTTGTTTTCATGGTCGCCAAATTTAAAAAAAAAAAATTATTTTTCTTATGAAAAGATAGAGAATCTTTTCCCGATCATAATGACACCAGAAGTATGAAATTTTATTGAAAACTTAGGGAATTATGCTCTCGCGAAGTTAGTGGTCTCGACGATGTTTATGCATCAGTGATTTTGCTCACTTTGAGCCCTATTTTCAGCCAATTCCAGTCTACTAGTCGACAAAAATCATAACTATTTCGCTAGAACTATTTTTTCTATCGAATGAGTACAAGAAACCACCAATTTACCGATTTCAGCTATCCAATAAAGTGGTCAGAATTTAGCAACTTTGCCAATTTTACACTAATTTCAAAAGATGCCAATTTCCAATTAGGGTCCAGAGTAAACAAGACAGACATTCCTGGTGCTAAAATAACATTTCCTCTGTTCATTAGTCACGTCCCCACGCCCCTCTTACATTCTTTTGCTTTCCACTTTGAGTTTTTATTCTCACAAAAAATAGAAGATTTACTGTTATGCAGACTACTGCATTAGTGTAGAAATGGTTTAAATAATATCAGCGTACTTGTGAAAGAATATTAGCCTCACCAGTTGACATGTATTGGACACGTAGCATGATTTGTTTACTTTTGAACTTTGGTAAAATCAAACATTTCTGCTACTTTGAGCTTAGTTTCAAGGTACTTTTCATTGTAAAACCTGTCAAAATCATCTCAGTTTCTGTAATATGTCTTCCATTCTATGAAATGAGACCAGGAAAACTAGAATACAACAATAAATACCATACGAAAATACAGTGCAAAGTCGCTGTTTTAATCCAAAAAACGCGTTTTTTTTTCTCTCATTACGCACTTGTGCAGGATTTTTTTTTTATACTGCGCACACTGACCACAAAGACCCATTCTTTCATATGTATGCCTGCCAGCTTTCTCTCGCTAGATTTGAGGGCGCTAGAATTTAGGCGTACTAGTACGTCAAAAACCCTGGTGCGTAAGCCGTACTAGTACAGCCGAAACCTTGAAAGGGTTAACTAGGTTCAAGAGTTACACCGCTGACTACAATATTATGCTCAGCCCTTACCTAGAGTCCCAATGTAAGAATACCTCCTTCATTGCCATTACAGCAGACGAGTCATGTAAAACACAAATTAAGGAAAGAATTCAGTAGTTCAAGAACTCCAGAGTGCAACAACTGGTTTGTTAGCATTGATCAGCAAGAAGTTTGATGATGAAAGTAAAGATGTAACAGATATTGATTCTGATGAGTAATTTTGATGTGATGAATGGTTTGAAAAACTGACAAGTTGAAGATTGAGACACTTATGCAACATATGGGAATCTTTATTCAGGAAACGTTTCTCCACACAGTGGCTTCATCAGTCCAATACAAAGAAGAAAGGCGTAAGCAGAGGAGGAATTTGAGGTGATCAGTCCCTCAGCCTGGAGTCGATGTGTTCAGTCCATCAATCTTGTAGAATGTACAGCATCGGGCCGTAGACGTGACTTATATACTGTAGTGAGGTGAGGTAAAGCAGGAGGAGGTGAGGTCATAGTGGTACCATCCACTAGTCAAAGTAGGTCTTCGTCCAAAAGTTGAACAAGTGTTGAAGAATTCTTTGTGTCTCAATCTTCAACTGTCAGACACTGCAGCATCATGGGATCTTGTTACAAAGAATTCTTCAACACTTGTTCAACTTTTGGACGAAGACCTACTTCGACTAGTGGATGGTACCACTATGACCTCACCTCCTCCTGCTTCACCTCGCCTCACTACAGTATATAAGCCACGTCTACGGCCCTATGCTGTACATTCTACAAGATTGATGGACTGAACACATCGACTCCAGGCTGAGGGACTGATCACCTCAAATTCCTCCTCTGCTTACGCCTTTCTTCTTTGTATTGAACTGATGAAGCCACTGTGTGGCGAAACGTTTCCTGAATAAAGATTCCCATATGTTGCATAAGTGTCTCAATCTTCAGTAATTTTGATAAATGTTGTAGAGAAATTAGTCAGCATTCTCAACAATGACATCTGTCTAGGGAACTTTTTCCAAATCGCAAAAAATGGCAAATACCTGACAAGGGCATTATTGCTTTAAAGAAATCCACTAGAGAATTAAAAGAAAATGATAGTTCTTCCATTTCTGGCTAACCTAGACAGTAGTGAAAGATTGTTTAGCACTGGAGGGGACATTATTTCCTCATAGGCACAGAGTAACTTTCAAAAATAGGGAGATAAATGAGACAATTGTGCAGCATTTGAGTTTCTTTATTCTAGAAACATTGTACCAGCCAGTGACTTAAGTCTATTACAGAGAAAAACTATGGAAGATGAGGAGTTTGAGGTAATTAGTTGCTCATTTTGGAATAAACTTGATAAAAATGCAGCATGTTTGGAAAAAAGGGCTTACTGCAGAGAGGTTAAGAGAGTGGTGAAGCAATGTAAAAAGAGAGCAAATGAGAGAGTGGGTGAGATGTTATCAACAAATTTTGTTGAAAATAAGAAAGTTTTGGAGTGAGATTAACAAGATAAGTAAGCCTAGAGAACAAATGGATTTGTCAGTTAAAAATAGGAGAGGAGAGTTATTAAAAGAAAGAGTTAGAGGTATTGGGAAGATGGAGGGAATATTTTGAGGAATTGTTAAATGTTGATGAAGATAGGGAAGCTGTGATTTCATGTATAGGGCAAGGAGGAATAACATCTTGTAGGAGTGAGGAAGAGCCAGTTGTGAGTGTGGGGGAAGTTCGTGAGGCAGTAGGTAAAGTGAAAGGGGGTAAGGCAGCTGGGATTGATGGGATAAAGATAGAAATGTTAAAAGCAGGTGGGGATATAGTTATGGAGTGGTTGGTGCTATTATTTAATAAATGTATAGAAGAGGGTAGGGTACCTAGGGATTGGCAGAGAGCATGCATAGTTCCTTTGCATAAAGACAAAGGGGACAAAAGAGAGTGCAAAAATTATAGAGGGATAAGTCTTGAGTATACCTGGTAGAGTTATTATTGAAAGAATTAAGAGTAAAACGGAGAATGGGATAGCAGATGAACAAGGAGGCTTTAGGAAAGGTAAGGGATGTGTGGACCAGGTGTTTACAGTGAAACATATAAGTGAACAGTATTTAGATAAGGCTAAAGAGGTTTTTGTGGCATTTATGGATTTGGAAAAGGTGTATGACAGGGTGGATAGGGGGGCAGTGCGGCAGATGTTGCAGGTGTATGGTATAGGAGGTAGGTTACTGAAAGCAGTGAAGAGTTTTTACGAGGATAGTGAGGCTCAAGTTAGAGTATGTAGGAAAGAGGGAGATTATTTCCCAGTAAAAGTAGGCCTTAGACAAGGATGTGTGATGTCACCGTGGTTGTTTAATATATTTATAGATGGGGTTGTAAGAGAAGTAAATGCGAGGGTCTTGGCAAGAGGTGTGGAGTTAAAAGATAATCACACAGTGGGAGTTGTCACATTTGCTCTTTGCTGATGACACTGCTCTTGGGAGATTCTGAAGAGAAGTTGCAGAGGTTGGTGGATGAATTTGGTAGGGTATGTAAAAGAAGAAAATTAAAAGTGAATGCAGGAAAGAGTAAGGTTATGAGGATAACAAAAAGATTAGGTGATGAAAGATTGGATATCAGATTGGAGGGAGAGAGTATGGAGGAGGTGAATGTATTCAGATATTTGGGAGTGGACGTGTCAGCGGATGGGTCTATGAAAGATGAGGTGAATCATAGAATTGATGAGGGGAAAAGGGTGAGCAGTGAACTTAGGAGTCTGTGGAGACAAAGAACTTCGTCCTTGGAGGCAAAGAGGGGAATGTATGAGTGTAGTTTTACCAACGCTCTTATATGGGTGTGAAGTATGGGTGATGAATGTTGCAGCGAGGAGAAGGCTGGAGGCAGTGGAGATGTCATGTCTGAGGGCAATGTGTGGTGTGAATATAATGCAGAGAATTCGTAGTTTGAAAGTTAGGAGGAGGTGCGGGATTGCCAAAACTGTTGTCCAGAGGGCTGAGGAAGGGTTGTTGAGGTGGTTTGGACATGTAGAGAGAATGGAGCGATACAGAATGACTTCGAGTGTATCTGTCTTTAGTGGAAAGAAGGCAGGGTAGGGGTCAGCCTAGGAAAGGTTGGAGGGAGGGGGTAAAGGAGGTTTTGTGTGCGAGGGGCTTGGACTTCCAGTGGGCATGCGTGAGCGTGTTTGATAGGAGTGAATGGAGACAAATGGTTTTTAATGCTTGACGTGCCGTTGGAGTGCGAGCAAAGTAACATTTATGGAGGGATTCAGGGAAACCAGCAGGCCGGACTTGAGTCCTGTAGATGGGAAATACAGTGCCTGCACTCTGAAGGAGGGGTGTTAATGTTGGAGTTTAAAAACTGTAGTGTAAAGCACCCTTCTGGCAAGACAGTGATGGAGTGAATGATGGTGAAAGTTTTTCCTTTTCGGGCCACCCTGCCTTGGTGGGAATCGGCCAGTGTGCTAATAAATAATAAATAAAATACTGCAGACAGGTGAGGTAAAGCAGTGGTAGGTGGCATCACTAGGAATTCCCCTCGTCAAGATTCCAAGATGTTTGACGGAGTTTGTGTAAATGGTTTAGAAAACTGACACGTTGATAAATTAGCCTTACCTGTAGGCATGACCTACTTCCACTAGTGGATTTTTCCACTGGTGATGCTGCTTACCACTGCTTCACCTCAACTGTTTGCACTAGATAAGCCATTTCTTTGTACAGTGGAACCTCAAATATCAAACTTAATCCGTTCCAGGAGCTAGTTTTAAATTCGAAAAGTTTGAAAGGCGAAGCAATATTTCCCATAAGAAATAATGGAAATACAATTAATCCGTTCCAGAAACCTAAAAATATTCACAAAAAAATACATTTTATAGATAGTATTACATTATAGTTTTACATGCACAACAAATATAGTGTACGATTATTAATAAATTTAAATAAACATATAAAATAACATTTTTGATTACCTCTATTGAAGATTGGTGATGGCATCTGGAAGATAGGGAGGAGAGAGAGAGAGAGTTGGGGTTAGTGTTTGGAAGGGGAATCCCTCTCCATAAGGACTTTAGGTATCAAAGCCCTCTCTGGGGTTACTTCCCTTCTGTCTCTTAATGCCACTAGGACCAGCTTGAGTCACTGGACCCCTGTCTCACAAAATAACTGTCCACAGTCTTCTGTTTCTGGTGCCTCTTTAAGATTTCCCTAAAATGGGACATGGTTCTATCACTGAACTTGTTGCAAAGATGGCTTGTTTCAGCTTGCTCAGGGTGGTACTTCTCCACAAACATTTGGACATCATTCCATTTGGCGCAAATCTCCATAATCTTTGAAGAAGGCACCTCATCCACTCTCTCTTCCTCTGAAGCAAGTTCCTCAGCTGTGGTCTGATACTGTTCCAGATGAAGCTCTTCCAGCTCTTCAGTGGTTAGCTCTTCCCTGTGGTCCTCCTCCAACTCTTCCACATCCTTGCCACTCCTCCACATCTATGGTGTTTCTAACTTTCTTTACCACAGGGGTACCACTAGCAAGTTTCATGGTAGCTTATGTCACAGTCCCACAAGCATTAAACACAATGAATTAATCATAAAATGTTTGAATGAGACCGCAGGTTAGTGTTCACTCACATCAACAAAGCCAGACTGGCTCATGGCGCCTGCGCGGGAACGCGGACGGAGCGGGCTGGCAGACAGGTCCGGTACCTGGCGGTTCGAAAAAGGGCAAGTTCGATAATGGTGTCAGAGTTGGTTCGAAAAAAAGTCGATTTTGGAAGAGTTCGATAAGTGATACTTTCGAAATTCGAGGTTCCACTGTATATACACCTACCACCCGACTTATGACCTGCTCGACTTACGACGACTCTACTTACGACCGTGTTTTTTATGCCAAATTTCTGGGAAATAAACAAGTGTTTGTGTTGTACGCAGTGTTTATCCTAAACCTTACAGTATAAAATACAGTACTAACAGCATAAAAAGTAAAGTAAAACATGAAATACCAAAATAAAACAATAAAATAGTCATTACAAAAGTGTTATGTTGATATTCAGTAGTAAAGTTCGACTTGTGTCCATTTCGACTTAGGAACGGTTTCTCGGAACCGAACTCAGTCATAAAGTCGGATGGTAGGTGTATACTGTACTTTTTATCACAACTGATGGACTGGATGCATACTCAGGCTGAGGAACTGATCACCTCAAATTCCTCATCTTCCACCATTTCTCAATTTATTGGACTGAAAAAGCTACTGGCTGGTGAAATGTTTCCAGAATTAGGATACCCAAATGTTGTAAAAGTATCATTTATCAACTTGTTGGTTTTGTAAATCATGGATACAAAATGGGGAGATGTTCTTTTAACTTCAGTTTAGTATTTTTAATTTTATCCATTAGAATAATGTATGCAGGCCGGCAATCAGTTATCCGGTTCAGTCGGTAATCCGGCACTAATTTCGGCTAGCATAATTTCAAATTTCATCATTATACTGACTTGGAAACTGTACAGATTGTTGTAAATCCACAGCAGCAAGCCAGTGGAGGAGAAAGCAGTGATGAAAATGAGGATGATGTAGCAGAAAATCTCTCTTGATAGGTTAAGTGTACTCTAACCTAACCACTCTGTAATTCAGCAAACTCACTAATCCGGCACACTACAGGTCCCAGTGATGCCGGATTAGTGATGGCCGGCCTGTATTTTAATTTCAGGCATTGGAATAATCTTTTAATCCCAGTTATTACTATACTGTACATTTGTTTTCAAGTTTTCAGAATGTTTTTTTTAAACCTTTAATCATATGGTATGAGTATTGGATATTTTTGTATTTAAATGACAGTCATTCACTTTTATTTTCTTAACCCTTTGAGGGTCGACAGGCCCTCTCCGAAACTCGTTCTCAGGGTCGGCCAAATTTAAAAAAAAAAAAAAAATTATTTTCTCTTATGAAAAGATAGAGAATCTTTTCCCGATCATAAAGACACCAAAAGTTTGAAATTTGGTAGAAAACTTACGGAATTATGCTCTCGCAAAGTTAGCGGTCTCAGCGATGTTTACGCATCGGCGATTTTGCCCACTTTGAGCCCCATTTTCGGCCAATTTCACTGTACTAGTCGACAAAAAACATGAATATTTCGCTAGAACTCCATTTTTTCTATCGAATGGGTGCAAGAAACCACCCATTTATGAAATTCAACTATCCAGTACAGTGGTCAGAATTTAGCAATTTTGCCAATTTCACACAAATTTCAAAAGATGCCAATTTCCGAATAGGGTCCAGAATAAACAAGAAAGACATTCCTGGCACTAAAATGACATTTCCTCTAGTCATTAGTCACGTCTCAAGGCCCCTCTTATATTCTTTTGCTTTCCACTTTGAATTTTTATTCTCAAAAAATAAAAGATTTACTGTTATGCAGACTACTGCATTAGTGTAAAAAATGGTATAAATATTATTGGTGCACTTGTGTAAGAATATTAGACTCACCAGTTGACGTGTATTGCACGTTTGGCACGATTTGTTTACTTTTGAAGTTTGGTAAAAATCGAACATTTCTGCTACTTTGAGCTCAATTTCAAGGCACCTTTCATTGTAAAACCAGTCAAAATCATCTCAATTTCTGTAATATGTCTTCCATTCTATAAAATGAGACCAAGAAAACTAGAATACAACAATAAATACCATACGAAAATACACTGCAAAGTCGCTGATTTATTCCAAAAAAATGGTCAAAGTTTTTTTTTTCTCATTATGCACTGTGTGCTGCAGGATTTTTTTTAGACTGTGCACACTGACCACATAGACCCATTCTTTCATATGAAGGCCTACCAGCTTTCTCCCACTAGATTTGAGGCCGCTAGAATTTATGAGTACTAGTACGTCAAAAACCCCTACGCGTAAGACGTACTAGTACGACCAAAACCCTCAAAGGGTTAATTGAAATGATTGTCTTTGTCAGTTTACTGGAATAATACAGGGTGGGAGTATACAATACAATTTTTATTTCTTTGAAAGTTTACATTGAGATTCTGTAGTTAAAATAATGAGTTGCAGTGCAAAGACAGTCACTATCATGCCATGGCATTATGGGCAGACTAAATTAATGGCTTACAGATTACATACTTAATACTAGTGAAATTGATCATAGTTTAATTAAGTTGAACATCTATTTTTATTTAAAGCAGACAGTAAGTTAACTCAGTTACAATCTGGGGATATTACATTGGGACAGTTTGACGGTATTTTGTAGGTTGTGTATATCAGTAGTAAATATTTAAGTTATATTATTGGAATATAATATTGAGTGTTGGTGAGAGTAGTTTACAGTATGAGAATGCTACAATATTGTGTAAGGCAGTATAGTTTTGTGGAGGTATTTATACTATAGTGTGGTATTAAGTTATGTATAAACTTTGGGTATTTAAATTTTGAAGTGTTAAGATTTAGGTAATTGGGAGATCTTAATTTAAGTATTGAGTATTTAATATTTAGTTTAGGGTGAGAAGATGGTTTTCGAGAAGACTTAAGTTGATGCTCAGATTGGGTTACTTTAGTATTTACTGGTAATGAGTTCAAAATTTTTGGGCCCTTTATGTGCATAGTTCTTACACGAGCAACACTTGCTGATTGTCTGTAGCTTCCAAATTATGAAATTTAAATTTTTCCATGATGTAACTTAAATGGGGAAAGTTTGGATTCAGTGGGCATGGTCCATTGATTCAGAAAATTACTGAACATTTAAGAATATTGTAACTTGTAACACAGTACAGTATTACCTGGAGGGTGTTCCAGGGGTCAACACCCCCGTGGCCCAATCCTTGAAACAGGCCTCCCATGGCATCAAAGCCTGATTAACTGGGCTGTTACTACTGGCCCAAATGTAGTTCAACGTACGAACCTCAGCCCGGCTGATCGGGCACCACCTTCAGGTATCTGTCCAGCTCCCTCTTGAAGGTAGCCAGGGGCTCTATTGGTAATTCCCCTTATGCCTGGTGGGAGGCTGTTGAACAGTCTTGGTCCCCAGACATTTAATGTTTGTGTACCCATGGTGCCCCTACTTTTCATTGGGGGTATGTAGATTATACCTCTCTTGCCTGTGCTCCAGTGAGTACAGATCAGGTGACTTCAAGCATTCCCAGTAACTAAGGTGTTTGACAGAACTTATATATGCAGTAAAAGTTCTCTGCATTCTCTAGATCTGCAATTTCACCTGCTTTTAGTGGAGCTGTTAGTGTACAGCAGTATTTCAGTGTAGAGAGAACAAGTGTTTTAAAAGGGATCATCTTTAGCTTGGCATCCCTTGTTTTGAAGGTTCTCATTATCCGTCCTATCATTTCTCGTAGATGTGATAGTGACTTATGATCCTCGAAGGTTAGATTCTCCAACATTAACACTCCCAAGTCCTACATGCTGCTTTTCCATTTTTATGTGATTAGAGCTTGTAGTATACTCAGTTCTAGATATTTTTTCCTCCAGTTTTCCATAATGGAGTAGTTAGATAAGATAAGATTTCGTTCGGATTTTTAACCCCGGAGGGTTAGCCACCCAGGATAACCCAAGAAAGTCAGTGCGTCATCGAGGACTGTCTAACTTATTTCCATTGGGGTCCTTAACCCTTTGACTGTTTTCGACGTATAAATACGTCTTACGAGCCAATGTTTCTGACGTATATATACTCAATAATTCTAGCGGCTTCAAATCAAGTGGGAGAAAGCTGGTAGGCCCACATGTGAGAGAATGGGTCTGTGTGGTCAGTGTGCACCACATAAAAAAAATCCTGCAGCACACATTGCGTAATGAGAAAAAAAAACTGATCGTTTTTTTGGAATAAAACGCCGACTTTGAGGTGTATTTTCGTATAGTATTTATCGTTGTATTCGCGTTTTCATGGTCTTAGGTGATAAAATGGAAAACATATTACAGAAATAGAGATGATTTTCATTACTTTTACGATGAAAACGACCTTGAAACTGAGCTCAAAGTAGCAGAAATGTTCGATTTTTACCAATGTTCAAGAGTAAATAAATCACACCACACGTCCAATACACGTCAACTGGGGAGTCTAATATTCTTTCACTAGTGCACTGATATTATTTATACCATTTTTACAATAATGCAGTCGTCTGCATAACAGTAAATTTTGTATTTTTTTGTATGAATAAAAAATCAAAATAGAAAGCAATAATAATATAAGAGGGGCCTAGAGATGTGACTAATGAACAGAGCATATGTTATTTTAGTGCCACGAATGTCTACCTTGTTTATTCTGGACCCTATTTTGAAATTGGCATCTTTTTTATTTTGCGTGAAATTGGCCAAATTGCCAATTTCTGACCACCATATTGGGTAGTCCAAATTAGTAAATGGGAGGTTTCTTGTACTCAGCTGATAGATAAAATGGAGTTCTAAAGAAATAGCTGAGTTTGGTCAACTGGAACAATGGAATTGGCTGAAAATAGGGCTCAAAGTCGGCGAAATCGCCGATACGTATGTCGCCGAGACCGCTAACTTCGCGGGAGCATAATTCCACGAGTTTTCGACCAAATTTCGAACTTTTGGTGTCATTACCATCGGGAAAAGATTCTCTATCATTTCATAAGAAAAAATAATTTTTTTTTTCAAAAATTGAGCGACATAGAATGACAGTTTCAGAGAGGGGCCTGAAACAGTCAAAGGGTTAATCTTGTCCCCCAGGATGCGACCCACACCAGTCGACTAACACCCAGGTACCTATTTGCTGCTAGGTGAACAGGACAACAGGTGTAAGGAAACGTGTCGAATTGTTTCCACCCGCCGGGAATCGAACCCGGGCCCTCCGTGTGTGAAGCGGGAGCTTTAGCCACCAGGCCACCGGGCCTGTCCTCATTGAACATCATGTTTTGTGTTGCCCATTGGAAAACCAGTTTATATCTGCTTGGAGATTTACTGTGTCCTCAGTGGATGGCAGTTTCATGCAGATTCTAGTATCATCTGCAAATGAAATGGAGCTATGGTTTACATCTGCATCTCTTCAGCCTCAAATTCATCAGTCATTGGTGACTGAAGGCCACAGCTTCTTGCAGGCTGCAATGTGGCACTACGTGGAAACTTCATTCCAGGATTTTACTATGAGCTTCAGAATCTGAGATGTTAAACTTGGTCTTCCAGATTTCCTTGAAGCTGCTGGCTCAATATCCTGAGGTCTTTCTAAAATACCTGGCAGACATCATAGAGTATTTGAATTGGTTCAGACAATGTCCAAGAGGCAAACTATCACATCGCTGATTGGTTGAGGCCCATCCACGTGTGCTGCCTATCACCCACCCACCTACCCATATGTGCTGATCATTGTATGTTTATCTTTATCTCGAATTTTTCATCACAGCTCAAAACTAAATTCCTTTGTGGGTATATTATAACTCAAGACCATCATAACTCAAGGGACCACTATACGTACAAATTTTATGGTAATTTTACTTTGTTGGTGGAAAGATGCGTAAAGGGCCATAATTGTTACAGGTGCTGCAGAAGAATTGACCTCAAACTCCTCAGAAGTCCAACTTAGTATAAAGGTTATATAGCAATTTTCTCATACCATTTGTTAATATTGTCATTACAGTTCTATGATCCTGGAAGGTTAAAGATGGCAGGCTTTAGGTTATACAGTGGACCCCCAACTTACGATATTAATCCGTTCCAGAGAGCACATCGTAAGACGAAATTATCGCAAGTCGAATTAATTTCCCCCATGAGAAATAATGGAAATCAAATTAATCCATTCAAGACACCCAAAAGTATGAAAAAAAAAAATTTCCACATGAAATATACATTTTCCTACACACAAAAAGGAGGATCCATGCACAATACATCCCGTGGACCCCCTTACGATATTAATTCGTTCCTGAGAGCTCATCAAAGCTGAAATTATCGTATGGCGAATTAATTTTCCCCATAAGAAATAATGGAAATCAAATTAATCTGTGCAAGACTCCACAAAGTATGAAAAAATTTTTTTTTACCACATGAAATATTAATTTTAATACACACAAACTTAACCCTTTGACTGTTTCAGGCCCCTTTCTGAAACTGTCATTCTGTCACTAAATTTAAAATTTTTTTTTTTATTTTTTCTTATGAAATGATAGAGAATCTTTTCCCGATGGTATTGACACCAAAAGTTCGAAATTTGGTCGAAAACTCGTGGAATTACGCTCCCGCAAAGTTAGCGGTCTCGGCGACATATGCGTATCGGCGACTTCGCCGACTTTGAGCCCTATTTTCAGCCAATTCCTTTGTTCCAGTTGACCAAACTCATAGCTATTTCTTTAGAACTCCATTTTATCTATCAGCTGAGTACAAGAAACCTGCCATTTACTAATTTGTACTACCCAATATGGTGGTCAGAAATTGGCAATTTGGCCAATTTCACACACACTAAAAAAGATGCCAATTTCAAAATAGGGTCCAGAATAAACAAGGTAGACATTCTTGGCACTAAAATAACATATCCTCTGTTCATTAGTCACATCTCTAGGCCCCTCTTATATTATTATTGCTTTCTATTTTGATTTTTTATTCATACAAAAAAAAAAAAAATACAAAATTTACTGTTATACAGACCACTGCATTATTGTAAAAATGGTATAAATAACATCAGTGCACTAGTGAAAGAATATTAGACTCCCCAGTTGACGTGTCTTGGACGTGTGGTGTGATATGTTTACTCCTGAACATTGGTAAAAATCGAACATTTAACCTACTTTGAGCTCAGTTTCAAGGTCGTTTTCATCGTCAAAGTAATGAAAATCATCTCTATTTCTGTAATATGTTTTCCATTTTATCACCTAAGACTATGAAAACGCAAATACATCGATAAATACTATACGAAAATACACCTCAAAGTTGGCGTTTTAATCCAAAAAAACGTTCAGTTTTTTTTTCTCATTACGCACTGTGCTGCAGGATTTTTTTATGTGGTGCACATTGACCACACAGACCCATTCTCTCACATGTGGGCCTACCACCTTTCTTCCGCTTGATTTGAAGCCGCTAGAATTATTGAGTATATATACGTCAGAAACAGTGGCGCGTAAGACGTATTTATATGGCGTAAACAGTCAAAGGGTTAAGACATGCACAATTAATACTCTTACTAAGAATACTTGACACTTAACTTTATTGAAGATCTGGTGATGATTGATGGGATGGGAGGAGGGGAGTGTGGAAGTTATTGTTTAGAAGGGGAATCCCCTTTCATTAGGACTTGAGGTATGAAGTCCTTTTCTGGGGTTACTTCCCTTCTTTTGATGCCACTAGGACCAGCTTGAGTCACTGGACCTCTGTCGCCCAACAAATCTGTCCATAGAGCTCTGTACCTCCTGTTCCTTTAAGACTTTCCTAAAATGGGCCATAACATTGTCATTGTAATAGTCACCAGCACGGCTTGCAGTAGCTGTGTCAGGGTGATTTTCATCCGCAAAGGTTTGCAGTTCAACCCACTTTGCACACATTTCCTTAATATTTGAAGTAGGCAACTTCCTCAATTTCTCTCTCCCCTCCTCTTAAGCAGTTTCCTCAGGTCTGGCCTCTTGCTGTTGAAGATGATCTTTCAGCTCTTCAGTGGTTAGTTCTTCATTGTCCTCCTCCACCAACTCTTCCACATCCTCCCCACTCACCTCCAACCCCAAGGACTTCCCCAATGCCACAATGGATTCCACAACTGGCATACATTTCTCAGGGTTAGCCCCAAACCCTTCAAAATCCCTTTCTTCTACACATTGTGACCACAGTTTCTTCCAAGCAGAGTTCAAGGTCCTCTTAGTCACTTCCTCCCCAAGCCTTACCTATAAGGTTTACACAACTGAGGATGCTAGTGATCTTTCCAAAACTCTCTTTGTCAATTGAGTGAGGTCACTTCAAAGCACTTTTGAGACATTGCTTTTGTGTATAGTTTTGTGAGGTTTGAAATGACCTGCTGGTCCATGGGCTGCAGGAGAGGAGTGGTATTAGGAGGCAGAAAACTGACCATAATGAAGCTCATGTCCCTAGAAAGTCGCTCTGCCAAGTCTGAAGGATGACCAGGAGCATTGTCTAATACCAGGAGGCACTTAAGGTCCAATTTATTTTCCAGGAGGTAATTTTTCACTGGGGGCAAATGCATGGTGTAACCAGTCATAGAAAAAGTCCCTAGTGACCCATGCCTTACTGTTTGCCTTCCACAGCACACACAAATTAGCCTTGAGGACATTGTTTTGCCTGAATGCTCTGGGAGTTTGAGTGATACACCAATAAAGGCTTCACTTTGCAATCACCACTAGCATTAGCACACAGAAGAGTAAGCCTGTCTTTCATAGGCTTATGTCCTGGGAGTGCCTTGTCCTCGTGAGTAATGTAGGTCCTGCTTGG
Organism: Cherax quadricarinatus; assembly: GCF_038502225.1. Classification (NCBI taxonomy): domain Eukaryota; kingdom Metazoa; phylum Arthropoda; class Malacostraca; order Decapoda; family Parastacidae; genus Cherax; species Cherax quadricarinatus. Next base: position 16,466,150 of record NC_091340.1, read on the forward strand.
CATTATCTTCCAAAATGGGCCTGTTTCGTCGCAATTAAACACTTGTTCAGGTTTCATTTCTTCACTGTCTATATACTCCTTGAATTCCTTCACATAGTTTTCAGCCGCTTTTTGGTCCGAACTGGCAGCCTCACCATGCCTTATCACACTATGTATTCTTAAATCTCTCAAACCAACCTTTGCTGGCCTTAAATTCACTCACATCGCCACTAGTTGCAGGCATTTTTCTAATTAAATCGTCATGCAACTTCCTAGCCGTTTCACATACAATCGCTTGAGAGATGCTATCTCCTGCTATCTGTTTTTCGTTTATCCACACCAATAACAGTCTCTCAAGATCTTCAAGTACTTGCGATCTCTGTTTCGAAAACAAACTTGCACCTTTTGCAAGAACAGCTTCCTTGATTATCGTTTTGTTGGCCTAGATAGTAGCGATGGTTGATTGGGGTTTGGTATACAACCTGGCCAGCTTGGAGACATGCACTCCACTTTCGTACTTAGCTATTATCTTTCTTCATTTCCATAGTAATTTTCACCCTTTTTACCACAGGGTTGGCACTAGAAGCTTTCTTGGGGCCCATAGTGACTTACTTTGCAGCTACAAGCACTCAAGTCACTGTGATAATACGAAATGTACTGAATGTATGCTTAGATGCGACTGCACTGGCTGGCTTGTAAACGCTGGCATGCACGGGGCAACTGAGGCCATGCGGGACACGTCCCGGACGAATCACATGAGGCGAGTTTTTTATCGTGAGGCGAGGCAAAATTTTTGCGTTCAAATGCTTCATGTGGCGGATTTAACGTAACGCAATGCGTTCATAAGGCGGGGGTCCACCGTATTGTGCATGTACTAGTGTACCAAATGAAGAATAAATGACACTTACCTTTATTGAAGATGTAGTGTGATGTGACACTGTGTCCTGGGAGTGCCTTTTCCTCCTGAGTAATGTAGGTCCCGTTTGGCATTTTCTTCCAGAACAGGTCTTATCACACTGTGTATGCCACTACGATTCTTAAATCTTTCAAACCAACCTTTGCTGGCCTTAAATTCACCAATATGAGCACTAGTCCCAGGCATTTTTTTTCTGTTCACCTGGGTGTTAGTCGACTGGTGTGGGTCGCATCCTGGGGAACAAGATTAAGGACCCTAATGGAAATAAGTTGGACAGTCCTCGATGACACACTGACTTTCTTGGGTTATCCTGGGTGGCTAACCCTCTGGGGTTAATTTTCTCGGTATTCTTGATAAGCCACACTAACAATAGTCCACATCTTCGAGTAGTATAGATGACTGTGGTGCAGCAGCAGCTGACCGTGGTACAATAGTATTTCTCGCCCCTTTTACCACAGGGTTGGCACTAGAAGCTTTGTTTGGGCCCATGGTGGCTTATTTAGCAGTTACAAGCACTAAAAACACTGGAATAATACAAAATTTATCAAATGTATACTTGCAACTGTCTGCCCTTGCTTGTAAACAATATCACACTAGCTCAGCTGAGGTGCTCAGGCCGGACAAACCAGATGGCTGCGTTCAGGATGAATGATATAAGTTGAGTTTTTCATCGTAGGTCGGGGTCAAATTTTTAAGCTGACAAACCATCGTAAGTTGGTTTTATCGTAGGTTGAGGCCATCGTAAGCCAGTGGTCCACACATAGACCACCGTATCTTTACAAACCTTCCTCAGTCACGACCAGTACTTCATCTAAGTATCTAGACTGGTACAAACTCTTGCAGGCTACAATAACTTCCTTAACAATAGATTGGATAAGAGAGGGGGGGGGGGATTAGGTGCAGAAACATGACCTTAAATGTACAATTTTTGTCAAGTTTTCAGCCCTTAGGCAAGTAGGCGAATTATCAAGTAAAAAGATTTGCCTTGATGCCATCAGGATTTAGTGCTTGCGTGCTTCAGGGAAGAAATGTACAAAAAAACATTCGCCAAATACATCTGTTGTCAGCCTTTCTAGTAACAGTTTAGTAGTAACTTTCTCAAGCAATTCTTAACTCTTTGAGGGTCCAAGAATTTAAAAAGAAAATTGTTATTTTTTCTTTTGAAATGGTAGAGAATCTTTTTCTGTAGATAAAACATAAGGTATAAAATTTCATGGAAAATTGTCGAAATTTCACAATGTTTATGCATTGGCGATTGCCCACTTTGACTCCTATTATATTATTCCAGTCTACCAAATTCTTAGCTATTTCACTAGTATTACTTCTATTTTATCGATTGAGCAGAAGAAACTGCCCAATCAACTATTTCAACTACCCAATAAAGTGATCAGAAATTGGTAATTTGGCCAGTTTCACACAGTTCATAATCCAATTTCAAAATAGGGTCCAGAATAAACAATGCAGGCATTCCTGGCACTAACCTCCAACCCCATGGACTTCCCCAATGCCACAATAGATTCCACAACTGGCATAGTCTCCTGAGGGTTAGCCCCAAATGCTTCAAAATCCCTTTCCTGTACACATTGTGGCCACAATTTTCTCCAGGCAGAGTTCCAAGTCCTGCAAGTCACTCCCTCCCAAGCCTTACCTATAAGGTTTATGCAACTGAGGATACTGAAGTGATATTTCCAGAGCTCTCTTAAGGGTCAATTCAGTGTCTGAGGTCACTTCAAAGTACTTTTGAAACACTGCTTTGGTGTATAGTTTTTTGAAGTTTGAAATGACCTGCTGGTCCATGGGCTGGAGGAGAGGAGTGGTATTAGGAGACAAAAACTTCACTTTGATAAAGCTCAACTCCCCTGCAGTTTGCTCTTGCAAGTTGTGAGGATGAGCAGGAGCATTGTCCATTACCAGGAGTCACTTGCATGACAATTTATTTTCCAGGAGGTACTTTTTCACAGTGGGATCAAACACGTCATAGAACCAGTCAAGGAAAATGTCCCTAGTGACCCATGCCTTAGTGTTTGCTCTCCAGATCACACAATTTGATCTTGACAACACTGTTTTTCTTGAACACTGGGAGTTTGATACACGAGTAAAGGCTTCACTTTGCAATCCCCACTAGCATTGCTACAAAACATTAGTTAGCCTGTCTTTCATAGGCTTGTGTCCTGGGAGTGCCTTTTCCTCCTGAGTAATGTAGGTCCTACAAGTGCAACTAATGTGACATTTTATTGTGGCAACGTTTTGCTCTCCAGGAGCTTTGTCAAGCCGATACATTGCCACAATAAAATGTCACATTAGTTGCACTTGTGTCCTTTTACTTTACATATTGTCGGTAATTCCACCAACATTATTAGTGTAGGTCCTGTTTGGCATTTTCTTCCAAAACAGGCCTTTTTCGTCGCAATTGAACACTTGCTGGAGTTTTAATTTTTCAGTGTCGATGTACTCCTTAAAGTCCTGCACATATATTTCAGCCGCTTTTTTGTCAGAACTGGCAGTCTCGCCATACCATCACCTTGCCACTATGACTCTTAAATCTCAAACCAACCTTTGCTGGCCTTAGTCACTAACATCACCACTAGTTCCAGGCATTTTCTTAATGAGATCCGCATGCAACTGCCTTGCCTTTTCACGTATTGACTGAGAAACACGTCTGAAAATTGTTTGTCATTTATCCACAGCAGCAACAGTCTCTCCACATCTTCGAGTATTTGTGATCTCTGTTTTGAAAACATTCTTGCATCTTTAGCAACAACAGCTTCTTGGTTGCCTTTCTGTTGGCCAAGATAGTAGCGATGGTTGACTGGGGTTTGTTGTACAACCTGGCCAGCTTGGAGGCACACACTCCACTTTCGTACTTTGCAATGTTAATCTTTTTTTCAGTTCGATAGTACATCTCGCCCTTTTTGCCACGGAGTTCGCACTAGAAGCTTTCTTTGGGCCCATGGTGGCTTATTTAGCAGTTACAAGCACTAAAAACAATGGAATAATACAAAATGTATCGCATTTACGCATGGAACTGTCCGCCCTGGCTTGTAAACAATGGCACACTAGCTGGAGGCAGGGCAGCTGAGGCGCTCGGGCTGGAAGAACAGGCGGACGCATTAGAGACAAATCTCCTTACCCGAGTTTTTCATTGTTGGTTGAGCCAATATTTTTACGTAAGATCGCATCGTTAACCGATTTTATCGTTGGGCGATGCCATCGTTGGTTGAGGGTCCACTGTATTTGCTATCTCTGTTTTGTAAGCATACTTGCACCTTTCGCAACAACAGCTTCCTTGATTGCCTTTTTGTTGGCCAAGATAGTAGTGATGGTTGAATAGGGTTCGTTATGTAACCTTTCCAGCTCTGAGATACGCACTCCACTCTCGTACTTTGCGATTATCTCTTTAATTCGATTGTACACCTCGCCCTTTTTACCACATAGTTGGCACTAGAAGCTTTCATGGGACCCATGGTGGCTTATTTAGCAGTTGCACGCACTAAAAACAATGGAATAATACAAAATGCAGTATATCGCATGTATGCGTGGAATTGTCCTCGCTGGCTTTGTAAACAATGGCACACTGGCTGTACACGGAGTGGAGTGGCCGGGCCTGCTCAGGCCACACGGACACGTTCAGGACGAAAGCCCTTAACCGAGTTATTTGGTGTTAGCCGAGCCAATATTTTTACGCCCAAGTGAGCTGTTAGCCGATTTTGGTGCTAATCGATGAAGCCTTTACCCAAGGGTAAAGGCTTCATCAGTTGTTTTAATCCAAAAACATGGTCGCATTTTTTTCTCGTGCACTGTGCTGCAGGATTTGTTTTATATGGTGCACACTTACCACATAGATGCATTCTCTCATATTTAGGCCCAAATTTACCACTCATTAACTTATGAGTGAGCGGAGTTCACGGCTTAGAGCTACGACTTGGACCGTCAAAGGGTTCAAGTGTGAGCTGTGCTGATTTGCCTTCTCAGTCAGTTGCAAATGGTGAGAACCATCACCTTATCACATGATATTGCGAAGCAGTCTTGCTTGGTGTTCCTTTCTTGTAAGTGCTTTTGTAAGTGTATTTTTGAGGGTCTGAAATGTATACTAATGTACGTTTCAGACCCTCCTTATGGGCACAAATTTGTTCGGTGTCGGCACTCAAACAGCCTTCTGGAACGAATTAAGTTCATAACTTGAGGCACCACTGTATTTCTAAATAGAATTCATAGACTATAACAAACATTGTCTCATAAAAACTGAACAGATCACCGATAAGACTTAAGTTACCCATGGCGTCCTAACAGCATCCTAAGATCCATAAATATGAAACATCATTATGAGAAACAATGTAGAAGGGGCTTAATAACTAAGGAATTTATCAAACACTATATGTCAGTCATCACTAAATTAATCAGTCTAAGCAACTATACTATTCTAATATTCACTGAAATGAGAAGAGATATAAAAAAGACCTGGAAAATGCTCTCTCAGATCCTGGGCACCCACAGACCTAACAGAGCTAGTAATATTGTACTAACCAGATCAAACAAACCGAAACTCCAGAGGATATCAGAAACACGGCTGGAACCAGTGTAGAAGCCTTCAAGAGGAAACTGGACAAGTATCTTCACCAGGTGCCAGATCAACCAGGCTGTGGTGGATGTGGGGCAGCAGGCTTCCAGCAGCAACAGCCTGGTTGACCAGGCAAGCATCAGACGAGCCTGGCCCATGGCTGGGCTCAGAGAGTAGATAAAATCTCGAAACTCTTCTAAGGTATATCAAAGGTATTGATAGCGCTAACAAGTTGAATGACTTCTTCTCAACCTTGGGATCAAATCTTTCCAGTAAAATTCCACTGACCAATGCCCAAGCTAATGATTATCTAGATAGAAACTTCCCAGCATCCCTCTTATCTTGCACCATCAGATCCCACTGAGGTTACCATGATTATTAACTAAAAAAAAAAAAAAAAAAAAAAAAAAAAAACGGGATATGTAACCCAAGTACCACCACTACTGGACAAACGAGTGGCTCAGATCCTTTCGCCCACCGTTGCATTACTCTTCAACAAATCACTAGAAACCAACACTCTCCCAGCATCACTCAAAATAGCAAGGATTACACCAATACACTAAGGTGACCCAATAGATGTAATTATAGGCCAATATCAAACTTGCCTTTACTTTCCAAAATCTTCGAGAAGCTCGTACACGAAAGGATATACACCTACCATCTGACTTATGACAGAGTTCGGTTCCGAGAAACCGGTCGTAAGTCGAAATGGACGTAAGTCGAACTTTACTACTGAATATCAACATAACACTTTTGTAATGACTATTCTATTGTTTTATTTTGGTATTTCATGTTTTACTTGACTTTTTATGCTGTTAGTACTGTATTTTATACTGTAAGGTTTAGGATAAACACTGTGTACAACACAAACACTTGTTTATTTCCCAGAAATTTGGCATAAAAAACACGGTTGTAAGTAGTCGTCGTAAGTCGTGCAGGTCGGATGGTAGGTGTATTCCTTCATAACATCACAAAGCATCCTTAACCCCTGCCAGTTTGACTTCAGGAGAAACAAAAGCATAAATTATGCAATAATAAAGATGCTAGACCTACTTTACACAGCACTGGAAAAAAACAAATACCAGCTTGGACTCTCTATTGACCTTAAGAAAGCTTTTGATACAGTAGACCACAGCATTCTACTACTCAAGCTTTATCATTATAGTATAAGAGGCCATGCACTTGCATTCATCAAGTACATACTACCTTACTAATAAAAAACAATGACGGTCAAGGATGCAACCTCCTCAACAAGACCCCTGGACACTGGTGAACCACCGGGAAGTGTTCTTGGCCCCATCCTTTTCTCTTTATACATCAGTGATCTTCCAAGCATATCACAACAACCTGCGCCTATTCTCTTTGCTGACAACTCGGCTTTTGTCATCTCGGCCGAATTTAGCCTCACAACACTATTGTTAACGAAGAGCTCGCAAAAATAGCAACCTGGATGACTGTCAATAAAGTTAATGTAGATGAAACCTTTTACATTGTTTGGGAGTAGAGCAAGTGAGGTCCAACTAAACATTATGCTTAACAACAACCTTATTGTGAAACATAATGAGGGAAAATTCCTGGGTCTGCACCTTGACAGCAGTATGCATACACAGTGGTATTTCACATTCTTCACAGAAACCATGCATCTCTATGCTTAGCTGGTCATTGTGTGGTGTGGGTAAACAACACCTCTTCTGAACCTATTTCTTGTTAGCAGCAGGAAGTCGAGTTGTACAGTGATTACAATACCTTGAATGATAGGGCGGGGATTAAACTCATGGTGAGAGAGTTGTAACACACTAGACCAGCGCGTAAGCCACTGGCCTGAAGTTTTAATTCATTCACCACGAGTTCAGTCCCTGCCTGTGGTATGATTTCATAGGATATTTGGTTGTCAGTACGGCAGTGCACGTGCTGTGCTGGTGTTGTGATCTGTATTTTTTTGATTGATGACAGAAGAGGGCATGTGTTAGCCTCTTTTCAGTCTTGGTACATATTGTAGGCATGAAGCATTTGTCAAAAAGTTGGAAGAACAGCTTTATGTACCACTTGTAACTCTTCCATATAATCCATGAGCCCTATCTGCAGATCACATTTGCTCATTAAATGCATATTGTTTGTGTAATGAATAACAGCAGCTGGTTTCACAGTTGGTTCATTAATTTCTTTGTTCACCTTTTCATTTTTCATTTGGTCTGGTGGAGTGGCTTCTTCAATCCTAATACAGAGGTAACTAAGAAACTAGTTTATGTAGTGACAGGAGTCGGGTGGAAAGCTGTGAGGGGTAGTTGTAATAGTACAGTTGTGGTGAGATGGGTTGGGTTTAAGAAGGGCCTGTCAGCATCATGTTACAGTTGTCTCCAGAATGGGTAATATCCTGTCGATTAGCAATTTGGAAATTATGTAACTTCTGGATTTTTCATGTATAGTGTTACTGACAGCAATTAGGGCAGCCCCTGTACCTTTTCATCATCATGAATCTTCTTTAATGACTAATCTAGCCTCACTGAATTACATGGTGGTAATAATAATAATAATTTTTATTTCTTTGTAAAGGTTACAATGTGTAATTACAATTTTGATTTGCTAAGTACAAAGATAGCCACTATCATCCCGAGGCATTTCGGGCAAACTAATCCTAATACATAGTAACTAATGAAAACTAGGTAAGATAACAGTACACCAATTATACTTAAAAACTAAACATGGAATAGTGGTTAGCTGTTTAACAATCTTATTTGGACTTAACAAATCTTGTGTATACTTAGTACAAAATCTAATTTTCAAGGAATGGTGCAGGTGGTAATATTTTGTGGAATGGCAGAATTAACCCGTAAACGGTCCAAACGTATATATACGTTTTTACCACTAGTGCCCCAAACGTATATATACGTTGTGTCGTACATTTTACATTGCCACGATAAGCCTGAGTCACCTAGACATGAGAGAATGGTTGTGGGCACTCACTGTGTGCCATATTAAAATAATTGGGGATGCCTGGGTACTATATGCTCTTTTTTCCTATTAAAAAACAGCAATGTTTTTTTTTTTTTCTCAAAAAAGTTGGGGCAGTACGGTAGTGAACGTATATATACGTTTGGACCGTTTGCGGGTTAAAAGCCAGGTGGCCACATAAAACTAGTCAGTAGATGTTTGGTTGATTTGGTTCATATTGTGAGATACGATGATTTTTTAAGTCCTAAATTTATAAGCTGTCTGAGGATCCTTGACCTGTTCCGGTAGCGAGTTCCAGATCTTCGGATCTTTTACGTGCATAGCGTTCTTGCATAGTGAGTCTTATTCGAGGGATGTTGAAAAGTGCTTTATGCCTTGTATTGTGACTGTATTCTGTTGTAACTGTCGAGGAGTAGTTTTGGTAGGTAAGACACATAGGCAACAGTTAGGCAACTTTATTCCGAAACGTTTCGCCTACACAGTAGGCTTCTTCAGTCGAATACAGAAAGTAGGCAGGAGCAGTAGAGATGTGAAGACGATGTAATCAGTCCATCACCCTTGAAGTCGTAGAATTTGAGGTTGTCAGTCCCTCGGCCTGGAAAAGTTCAGTTCCATAGTCAGGAACTGTGTGTCTTACCTACCAACTTGTCGGTATTGTATACCATTTTGATGTTCATCTTGTCAGACACTGCAACACATGGCATCTGGGTACAGAAAACACCTTGGACAACCTTTTCAAGTGAGAATTGTTGGATCTGAGAAGGACATGACCTCTCAGTGGCTACATTCTCACTACTACTACTCTGCACCTCTCCTTCCGACAGTATTTAAGTCTCTGCACTGTCGCTTGATCTTCAGATAGTTCCTGACTATGGAACTGAACTTCTCCAGGCTGAGGGACTGACAACCTCAAATTCTACGACTTCAAGGGTGATGGACGGATTACATCGTCTTCACATCTCGACTGTTCCTGCCTACTTTCTGTATTCAACTGAAGAAGCCTACTGTGTAGGCAAAACGTTTCGGAATAAAGTTGTCTAACTGTTGCCTATGTGTCTTACCTACCAACCTGTCGGTATTGTATACCATTTTGACGAGTAGTTTTAAGGGAGGGTTTACAGTGGAATTTAAAGTTCTGTATATGTAGTAGGCACAATAATAAGAGTGTATGTCTTATATATTTAGCAAGTTGAGTCTTTTGAAAAGTGGTGGGGTGTGCTGTCTAGCACAGGAGCTGGTTATCACCCGCACAGCAGCTTTTTGTTGGATTAAGGGTCTAAGGTGGTTGGCAGTGGTTGAGCCCCAGGCACAAATATCATAGGTGAGGTAAGGATATATTGGAGAGTGGTACAGGGTAAGGAGAGTCGTTTGTGGTACATAGTAGCGTATCTTGGAAAGGGTTCCTACTGATTTGGAAATTTTCTTGGCTATGTGATGGGTATGGGACTAAAATTTAAGATTACAGTCAAGGAGAAGACCTAGAAATTTGCCTTCCGTGTGTCTTGATATAGGGGAACCATTTAACAGTACGTTGAGTTGAATGTTTGAGGCTCTGTTGCCAAACAGCTTGAAGTATGTTTTGTCTATGTTGAGAGTGAGTTTGTTGGTCATCATCCAAGCATGTATCATTAGCAGTTCATTGTTTACAGTGTTTCCAAGCACAGCTGGGTCTGAATGGGAGTAGACATATAGTGTCATCTGCAAATAGAACTGGTGTAAGGAGTTGGGATGCGTTGGGGAAATCATTGATGTAGAGAAAGAGGAGTGGGCCTAGGACACTACCTGGGGTACTCCTACAGCTATAGGTTGGATAGCGGAGTTGACTCCATTTGCATATACATACTGGTGTATGTCGTTAAGATAGGATTTTAGGTAGTCAAGAGTATGTCCTCTTATGCTGTAATAATTCAGTTTGAGGTGCAAGATATTGTCAGACACTTTTCTTAGGTCGATAAAGAGCCCCAGGGGATATTCATTTCTATAGAGCTGTGTATATTAGGTCAAGCATTTATATAATAGCATCATTTGTGCTTTTTTTTTTTTGGTCTAAATCCAAACTGGCATGGGTTAATTATGTTGTTGGATGTAAGGTAGGAGTAAAGTCGCTTGTGTATTATTTTTTCAAATACAGTGGACCCCCGGTATTCGATATTAATCCGTTCCTGAGAGCTCATCGAATACCGATGATATCGAAAACCGAATCAATTTTCCTCATAAATAATGGAAATCAAATTAATCCATGCAAGACACCCAAAAGTATGAAAAAAAAAAAATTTTTACTGCATGAAATATTAAGTTTAATGCAATAGAATAATTACAATAACAATAAAATAATTGACACTTGCCTTTAATGAAGATCTGGTGATGATTGATGGGATGGGAGGAGGGGAGAGGTGTTAGTGTTTAGAAGGGGAATCCCCTTCCATTAGGACTTGAGGTAGCAAATCCTTTTCTGGGGTTACTTCCCTTCTTTTAATGCCACTAGGACCAGCTTCCGAGTCACTGGATTTCTGTCGCACAACATGTCTGTCCATAGTGGCCTGTACCTCCCGTTCCTTTATGACATTCCTAAAGTGTTTCACAACATTGTTAGTGTAATAGTCACCAGCACGGCTTGCAATAGCTGTGTTAGGGTGATTGCCATCAAAAAAGGTTTGCACTTTAAGCCACATTGCACACATTTCCTTAATCTTTGAAGTAGGCAACGTCTTCAATTTCTCTAAACCCTCCTCCTAAGCAGTTTCCTCAAGTGTGGCCTCTTGCTGTTGAAGATGATCTATCAGCTCATCAGTGGTTAGTTCTTCACTGTCCTCCTCCACCAACTCTTCCACATCCTCCCCACTAACCTCCAACCCCAAGGACTTCCCCTATGCCACAATGGATTCCTCAACTGGCATAGGATTCTCAGGGTTAGCCTCAAATCCTTCAAAATCCCTTTTGTCTACACATTCTGGCCACAGTTTTTTCCAAGCAGAGTTCAAGGTCCTCTTAGTCACTCCCTCCCAAGCCGTACCTATCAGGTTTATACAATTGAGGATATTAAAGTGATCCTTCCAAAACTCTTTTAGAGTCAGTTGAGTTTCTGTGGTCACTATAAAGCACTTTTGAAACATAGCTTTTGTGTACAGTTTCTTGAAGTTGGAAATGACCTGCTGGTCCATGGGCTGCAGGAGAGGAGTGGTATTAGGAGGCAAAAACTTGACCTTAATGAAGCTCATGTCCCCAGAAAGCCGCTCTGCCAAGTCTGTAGGATGACCAGGGGCATTGTCTAATACCAGGAGGCACTTAAGGTCTAATTTCTTTTCAGTTAGGTAATTTTTCAGTGGAGGCAAATGCTTGGTGTAACCAGTCATAGAAAAAGTCCCTAGTGACCCATGCCTTACTGTTTGCCCTCCACAGCACACACAAATTAGCCTTGAGGACATTGTTTTTCCTGAACACTCTGGGAGTTTGAGTGATACACCAATAAAGGCTTCACTTTGCAATCACCTCTAGCATTGGCACACATGAGAAGAGTAAGCCTGTCTTTCATAGGCTTATGTCCTGGGAGTGCCTTTTCCTCCTGCGTAATGTAGGTCCTGCTTGGCATTTTCTTCCAAAACAGGACTGTTTCGTCGCAATTAAACACTTGTTCAGGTTTCAGTCCTTCACTGTCTATGTAATCCTTGAATTCCTTCACATATTTTTCAGCTGCTTTTTGGTCCAAACTGGCAGCCTCACCATGCCTAATCACACTATGTATGCCACTACGATTCTTAAATCTTTCAAACCAACCTTTGCTGGCCTTAAATTCACTCGCATCACCACTAGTTGCAGGCAATTTCTTTACCAAATCGTCATGCAACTGCCTAGCCTTTTCACAAATGATTGCTTGAGAGATGCTATCTCCTGCTATCTGTTTTTCATTTATCCACACCAATAACAATCTCTCAACATTTTCTAACATTTGCGGTCGCTGTTTCGTAATCACAGTTGCACCTTTTGCAAGAACAGCTTCCTTGATTGCCGTTTTCCTGGTCACTATAGTAGAGATGGTTGATTGGGGTTTATTATACAACCTAACCAGCTCCGACACATGCACTCCACTTTCGTACTTTGCAATTATCTCTTTCTTCATTTCATAAGTCATTAGCGACTTTTTTCTCGATGGGTTGGCACTAGAAGCTTTCTTGGGGCCCATGGTGACTTATTTTGCAGAAACAAGCACCAAACACAGTGATAATATGGATAATATGGAATGTACCGAATGTATCCTTAGATGCGCGCACACTGGCTGGCTTGTAAACACTGGCACACACTGGCTGGCTTGTAAACACTGGCGCACACTGGCTGGCTTGTAAACACTGGCGCACACTGGCTGGCTTGTAAACACTGGCGCACACGGGGCAGTTCAGCCCACACGTGGACACGTCTCGTACGAAACGTATCGAATACCGAGGAAAATTTTTTGTAGTATAATTCATCGAATACCGGATTTATCGAATACCGATGCCATCGAATACCGGGGGGTCCACTGTATCTTGGAGAGTAAGGGCAAGTTTGATATGGGTCTGTAATTGTTTAAATCAGTTGGATCTCCACCTTTTTGGATTGGGGTGACCCTTGCTGTCTTGAGATGGATGGGAAGGTTGAGGATGCTATAGATTTGTTAAACATTGTTGCAATAATGGGCGACAGTTCTGGTGCAGCTTTATATATGAATGGTGGCAAGTTATCTAGATCACCTGATTTGTTTTTTAACCCTTTGAGGGTTTTGGTCGTACTAGTACGTCTTACGCGTAGGGGTTTTTGACGTACTAGTACTCATAAATTCTAGCGGCCTCAAATCTAGTGGGAGAAAGCTGGTAGGCCTTCATATGAAAGAATGGGTCTATGTGGTCAGTGTGCACAGTCTAAAAAAAATCCTGCAGCACACAGTGCATAATGAGAAAAAAAAAAACTTTGACCATTTTTTGGGAATAAATCAGCGACTTTGCAGTGTATTTTCGTATGGTATTTATTGTTGTATTCTAGTTTTCTTGGTCTCATTTTATAGAATGGAAGACATATTACAGAAACTGAGATGATTTTGACTGGTTTTACAATGAAAGGTGCCTTGAAATTGAGCTCAAAGTAGCAGAAATGTTCGATTTTTACCAAACTTCAAAAGTAAACAAATCGTGCCAAGCGTGCAATACACGTCAACTGGTGAGTCTAATATTCTTTCACAAGTGCACCAATAATATTTATACCATTTTTTACACTAATGCAGTAGTCTGCATAACAGTAAATCTTATATTTTTTGTGAGAATAAAAATTCAAAGTGGAAAGCAAAAGAATATAAGAGGGGCCTTGAGACGTGACTAATGACTAGAGGAAATGTCATTTTAGTGCCAGGAATGTCTTTCTTGTTTATTCTGGACCCTATTCGGAAATTGGCATCTTTTGAAATTTGTGTGAAATTGGCAAAATTGCTAAATTCTGACCACTGTACTGGATAGTTGAATTTCATAAATGGGTGGTTTCTTGCACCCATTCGATAGAAAAAATGGAGTTCTAGCGAAATATTCATGTTTTTTGTCGACTAGTACAGTGAAATTGGCCGAAAATGGGGCTCAAAGTGGGCAAAATCGCCGATGCGTAAACATTGCAGAGACCGCTAACTTTGCGAGAGCATATTTCCGTAAGTTTTCTATCAAATTTCAAACTTTTGGTGTCTTTATGATCGGGAAAAGATTCTCTATCTTTTCATAAGAGAAAATAATTTTTTTTTTTTTAAATTTGGCCGACCTTGAGAACGAGTTTTGGAGAGGGCCTGTCGACCCTCAAAGGGTTAATGATGAGTGAGACTTCAGTGGGATTAGTTGGAGCTAGAAATAGAGTACAGTGGTCCCTCAATAATCGTCCATAATCTGTTTCTGGAAGTGGGACTATTATCGAAATGGACGATTTTTTAATCAATTTTCCCCATTAGAAATACAGTGGACCCCCGCATAACGATGGCATCACATAGCGATTTTTCCGCATACCGCTTACTTTTATCGCAAAATTTTTGCCGCGCATACCGATTAAAAACCCGCTCACCGATTTTCGTCCGAGACGCGTCCAATGTGCCCTCAGCCAGCCTCACATGTGCCGCCCGTCCCATTGTTTACCAGCCAGCCTCCGCGGTAACATCCAAGCATACACTCGGAATATTTCGTATTATTACAGTGTTTTCGGTGCTGTTTCTGGAAAATAAGTGACCATGGGCCCCAAGAAAGCTTCTAGTGCCAACCCTGTGGTAAAAAGGGTGAGACTTAGTATGGAAATTAAGAAAGATTTTGAAGGGTTTGGGGCTAACCCTGAGAAGCCTATGCCAGTTGTGGAATCCATTGTGCCTACTTCAAAGATTAAGGAAATGTGTGCACAGTGGGTTGAACTGCAAACCTTTATGGATGAAAATCACCCTGACACAGCTGTTGCAAGCCGTGCTGGTGACTATTTCAATGACAATGTTGTGGCCCATTTTAGACAAATCGTAAAGGAACGGGAGGTACAGAGCTCTATGGACAGATTTGTTGTGCGACAGAGGTCCAGTGACTCTCAAGCTGGTCCTAGTGGCATTAAAAGAAGAAGGGAAGTAACCCCGGAAAAGGACTTGCTACCTCAAGTCGTAATGGAAGGGGATTCCCCTTCTAAACAGTAAGAAGATAATGCTCTCCCCTCCTCCCATCCCATCAATCATCACCAGATCTTCAATAAAAGTAAGTGTCATGTAAGTGTGCATGCCTTTTTCAGTTTGTGTGTATTAAAATTAATATTTCATGTGGTAAAAAATTTTTTTTTTCATACTTTTGGGTGTCTTGCACGGATTAATTTTATTTCCATTATTTCTTATGGGGAAAATTCATTCACATAACGATTATTTCGCATAACAATTACCCCTCTTGCACGGATTAAAATCGTTAACCGGGGGTCCACTGTAATGTAAATCCAATTAATTCGTTCCAGACACCTAGAAGTATCAACAAAAAAATTTTTTTACCTAAAAGATAGATTTACATGCACAAAAGAATGAACATTCAACATGACAGTTACCTTTATTGAAGGCTGTTGTTGATGAATGAAAGACGGGGAGGAGGAGAGAGGGAAGAGAGGTTATTTGGAAGGGGAATCCCCCTCCATAAGGACTCTAGGGCACTAATAAAATGTATAAATGAACATTGGTAATAGGGGTAGTTGATGAGTGGAATGGTCTGCCTAGTAGGGTGATCGAACCTAAAACATTGGGTAGTTTCAAATTTAGGTTGGATAAATACACGAGTGAGAGGGGTTGGATTTGAGTCGGACTTGCACCTGAGCTTATTGCTTGGGTAGCATTTGTTCTGTTAGTGGGTTGGATTTGTGAAGGACCGGCCTAGTATGGGCCAACAGGCTTATTGCAGTGTTCCTCCTTTCCAATGTTCTAAAAGCTATGGCTTGGGTAGTTTCAAACTTAGGCTGGATAAATACACAAGTGAAAGGGGTTGGATTTGAGTCGGACTTGCACCTGAGTTTATTGCTTGGGTAGCATTTGTTCTGTTAGTGGGTTGGATTTGTGAAGGAATGGCCTAGTATGGGCCAGCAGGCCTGTTCCAGTGTTCCTACTTTCTTAAGTTCTTATTTAACATCACACTTACCAGTAGGGTGATCGAGGCTAGGACCTTGGGTAGCTTTAAGAAGAGATTGGACAAATATACGAGTTGGAGGAGCCGAGTTTGATTTGTGTCATTGGGTACGGGAGTAAATTCTTGGGTAGCTTTGGGTGGAGGTCATTTTGATAAGGACCTGCCTTGTATGGGCCAGTAGACCTGCAGTGTTCTTCCATTGTTATGTTCTTATTGGCTATTTGTTTGTGTGAGGGAGGGATGGCAAGTTTATTGTTGGAGAATATGACACTAATATCAACTCTATGGCTTATTTATCTATCAAAATTCAACTAATATGACATAATAAACAATATTAATAACATAGAAACATGGAATATACTCTAGAATGAATAAAATAAGTCAATACGTATGTCACGAGAGGTGTTGTGTTGTTGTTGGGTATGTAAGGGCCACTGAGTGTAAGCCGTCCATAATGGTGGTAAAGCAGCAGCTGAGTCGGCGGTGGTTTTTGTAGCCCTATATAACTCCAACAACATTGGAGGAGTTGGTAGAATCACTGAATCACTAAAGAAGGAACCCACTACCACCATCACTGTGACCTACCATTATTACAACTGTTACCATCACTACTACCTTCTACCACCATCACTACCACCAAAGAAAGCTTCTAGTGCCAGCCCTTTGGTAAAGAATGTGAGAAACACATTATTTATGAAAAAGTTTGTAGAAAAATACAAAGATGGTGGTGGTAGAGTGGAAGCAGTTGTGATAGTGGTTGATGAACATAAGAACATAAGAAAGGAAGATCACTGCAGCAGGCCTGTTGGCCCATGCTCGGCAGGTCCTTTACAATTCATCCCACTAACGAAACATTTTCCCAACCCAGTCCTCAATGCTACCCAAGAAAAAAGCTCTGGCAACTCTATCCACTCATTTGGGACTTGCAAATGAGTGGATAGAGTTATCAGAGCTTATTTCTTGGGTAGCATTGAGGACTGGGTTGGGAAAATGTTTCATTAGTGGGATGAATTGTAAAGGACCTGCCGAGCATGGGCCAACAGGCCTGCTGCAGTGATCCTCCTTTCTTATGTTCTTATGTTCATCAACCACTAACACAACTGCTTCCACTCTACCACCACCATCTTTGTATTTTTCTACAAACTTTTTGAACATCAAAATGGTATACAATACCGACAGGTTGTTAGGTAAGACACATATGCAACAGTTAGACAACTTTATTCCGAAACGTTTCGCCTACACAGTAGGCTTCTTCAGTCGAATACAGAAAGTAGGCAGGAACAGTAGAGATGTGAAGACGATGTAATCAGTCCATCACCCTTAAAGTCGTAGAATTTGAGGTTGTCAGTCCCTCGGCCTGGAGAACTTCAGTTCCATAGTCAGGAACTATGGAACTGAACTTCTCCAGGCCGAGGGACTGACAACCTCAAATTCTACGACTTTAAGGGTGATGGACTGATTACATCGTCTTCACATCTCTACTGTTCCTGCCTACTTTCTGTATTCGACTGAAGAAGCCTACTGTGTAGGCGAAACGTTTCGGAATAAAGTTGTCTAACTGTTGCATATGTGTCTTACCTACAAACTTTTTCATAAATTATGTGCTTCTCACATTCTTTACCAAAGGGCTGGCACTAGAAGCTTTATTTGGAGCCATGGTAGCTTATTTAGCACTTGCAAGCACTAAAATCAATGGAATATTATGAAATATTTCGTAGGAGCATGTGAGTGGACCGTCACTCGCTGGTAAACAATGGCACACTGGCTGGGAAGGAAAGGCCGAGGCGGCTCAGAGCGTGAGTACGCGTCCAGGACGAAGGACTATTAGGACTATTAGCGAGTTACCTGACCATTTGCGAGCCAATATTTTGATGAAAAAAACAGGACTACGTATTTCCGAAATGGACGACTTTCAGGCTGGACGATTATTGAGGGACCACTGTATTTGGATAGTTGCCAGTGAGGTACTCGCTTGTATGGGTATTTGTGCTAGGAATTTGACTTGCTAGCTTTGATCCTACAGTAGAGAAGGAGACATTAATCTTGTCGGCCGTGTCTGTAGGTTGCATGTGAGGTTCATCTGGTTTAGTTAAGTCGATCTCTCTATTTCCAGTCGGTTTCCTTGAGCCCAAAATTTTGGAGAGGGTTTGCCAGGTACTTTTCATGTCACCTTTCATTTCACTAAATCTGTTTTCATAATACATACATTTGCTTTGATTTATGTATTAGTTTTGTGAGCATTGATGTGTCTTTTTGTAAATTCTTTAGTAATTAAGCCTAATCTGAACTGTTCTTCAATTTGGTGTTTTTTATTAATAGATTTGAGGATACCTCTAGTTAGCCATGGGCTGTTTAGCCTCTTTTCTGTGATCTCTCTTGTTTTGATTGGACAATGTTTGTTGTAGAGGTTTAGGGTTTTATGTAAAAAAATTTAGATATCTTTATCAATAAATATTATTAGTGTAATCTAGCTCTCTCTGCCAGTCAGTGGCACATCATTGCTGTGCTGGACACTCATTTCTATGATCATCACAGTTGGAAGCATTTTTGTGTTCCCTGAGCCTAATATCCAGAGGTCTGGCAGTTTTCCCAGCCAGATCTCTGGATATTATGATCAGGGAACACAAACACGCTTGTAACCACGATGGCTGTAGAAACATGCGTGTCCATCATAGGAACAATTTTGGACACATTATGAAATTCATTGAAGTTAGATTTGTCATTAATGAAGATTTAAGATGGTGAAAGTGTATAGAGGCTGTCCTAATTGCTGTCAGTAACACTACATAAAAAATCCAGAGGTGACACTATTTCCAAATTGCTAATCAACAGGATATTACCCATTCTGGAGACAACTGTAACATGATGCTAACAGGTCCTTCTCAAACTCAATCCATCTCACCACAGTTGTACTGTTTTGTTATTACTACTACTGCCTACTACTTACTAGCTACAACTACCCTCACAACTTTTCACCTGACTCATGCCAGTGTATGAACTCTTTCCTTAGTTTCCTCTGTATTGGGACTGAAGAAGCTACTTATGACAAAATGTTTCCTATAATAAATATCCTGGGCTGTACATAGGTGCTTTTTTCCACAACTTGTCTGTATCACCATACCACCTCCCATTCCCATGATGCACTGTGGCATCCCAATTTTTTTATATACTGGGAACTGACTATGCAGGATTATTTTCTCATTCCTGGGCCTTTTAGAGCTCTCGCGCCAATTTTGAAGGCACTAAAATATACTCGTAGATCTGTGTAAGCAACGTTGGCCTCAGTGACATTGATCGATGTGAGTGACAGTGAAATGGGTATATGTAAATGTCATTCACAAGTTCTCTTGTTTAACACTATATATTAGGGACACTAAGATGAATGTTGTAATGTTGGTGATTGCTCTCCATCTCGGAAGAAAAGCTAGTTCATTGGGCCTCATTTATTATTA
This sequence comes from Cherax quadricarinatus, assembly GCF_038502225.1. Lineage (NCBI taxonomy): Eukaryota > Metazoa > Arthropoda > Malacostraca > Decapoda > Parastacidae > Cherax > Cherax quadricarinatus. The sequence continues at coordinate 16,485,635 of NC_091340.1, forward strand.
TTTATTATTATTTATTATTATTTATTTAGTAGGTTGGTAGACAGCAACCACCCAGGGAAGTACTACCGTCCTGCCAGATGACTGTGAAACAAAAACCTGTAACTGTTTTGCATGATGGTAGGATTGCTGGTTTCTTTTTCTGTCTCATAAACACGCTAAGATAACAGGGATATCTTGCTACTCCTACTTACACTTTGGTCACACTTCACAGACACGCACATGCATATATATATATACATACATCTAGGTTTTTCTCCTTTTTCTAAATAGCTCTTGTTCTTTTTTATTTCTTCTATTGTCCATGGGGAAGTGGAAAAGAATCTTTCCTCCGTAAGCCATGCGTGTCGTATGAGGCGACTAAAATGCCGGGAGCAATGGGCTAGTAACCCCTTCTCCTGTATACAATTACTAAAAAAGAGAAGAAGAAAAACTTTATAAAACTGGGTTGCTTAAATGTGCGTGGATGTAGTGCGGATGACAAGAAACAGATGATTGCTGATGTTATGAATGAAAAGAAGTTGGATGTCCTGGCCCTAAGCGAAACAAAGCTGAAGGGGGTAGGAGAGTTTCAGTGGGGGGAAATAAATGGGATTAAATCTGGAGTATCTGAGAGAGTTAGAGCAAAGGAAGGGGTAGCAGTAATGTTAAATGATCAGTTATGGAAGGAGAAAAGAGAATATGAATGTGTAAATTCAAGAATTATGTGGATTAAAGTAAAGGTTGGATGCGAGAAGTGGGTCATAATAAGCGTGTATGCACCTGGAGAAGAGAGGAATGCAGAGGAGAGAGAGAGATTTTGGGAGATGTTAAGTGAATGTATAGGAGCCTTTGAACCAAGTGAGAGAGTAATTGTGGTAGGGGACTTGAATGCTAAAGTAGGAGAAACTTTTAGAGAGGGTGTGGTAGGTAAGTTTGGGGTGCCAGGTGTAAATGATAATGGGAGCCCTTTGATTGAACTTTGTATAGAAAGGGGTTTAGTTATAGGTAATACATATTTTAAGAAAAAGAGGATAAATAAGTATACACGATATGATGTAGGGCGAAATGACAGTAGTTTGTTGGATTATGTATTGGTAGATAAAAGACTGTTGAGTAGACTTCAGGATGTACATGTTTATAGAGGGGCCACAGATATATCAGATCACTTTCTAGTTGTAGCTACACTGAGAGTAAAAGGTAGATGGGATACAAGGAGAATAGAAGCATCAGGGAAGAGAGAGGTGAAGGTTTATAAACTAAAAGAGGAGGCAGTTAGGGTAAGATATAAACAGCTATTGGAGGATAGATGGGCTAATGAGAGCATAGGCAATGGGGTCGAAGAGGTATGGGGTAGGTTTAAAAATGTAGTGTTAGAGTGTTCAGCAGAAGTTTGTGGTTACAGGAAAGTGGGTGCAGGAGGGAAGAGGAGCGATTGGTGGAATGATGATGTAAAGAGAGTAGTAAGGGAGAAAAAGTTAGCATATGAGAAGTTTTTACAAAGTAGAAGTGATGCAAGGAGGGAAGAGTATATGGAGAAAAAGAGAGAAGTTAAGAGAGTGGTGAAGCAATGTAAAAAGAGAGCAAATGAGAGAGTGGGTGAGATGTTATCAACAAATTTTGTTGAAAATAAGAAAAAGTTTTGGAGTGAGATTAACAAGTTAAGAAAGCCTAGAGAACAAATGGATTTGTCAGTTAAAAATAGGAGAGGAGAGTTATTAAATGGAGAGTTAGAGGTATTGGGAAGATGGAAGGAATATTTTGAGGAATTGTTAAATGTTGATGAAGATAGGGAAGCTGTGATTTCGTGTATAGGGCAAGGAGGAATAACATCTTGTAGGAGTGAGGAAGAGCCAGTTGTGAGTGTGGGGGAAGTTCGTGAGGCAGTAGGTAAAATGAAAGGGGGTAAGGCAGCCGGGATTGATGGGATAAAGATAGAAATGTTAAAAGCAGGTGGGGATATAGTTTTGGAGTGGTTGGTGCAATTATTTAATAAATGTATGGAAGAGGGTAAGGTACCTAGGGATTGGCAGAGAGCATGCATAGTTCCTTTGTATAAAGGCAAAGGGGATAAAAGAGAGTGCAAAAATTATAGGGGGATAAGTCTGTTGAGTGTACCTGGTAAAGTGTATGGTAGAGTTATAATTGAAAGAATTAAGAGTAAGACGGAGAATAGGATAGCAGATGAACAAGGAGGCTTTAGGAAAGGTAGGGGGTGTGTGGACCAGGTGTTTACAGTGAAACATATAAGTGAACAGTATTTAGATAAGGCTAAAGAGGTCTTTGTGGCATTTATGGATTTGGAAAAGGCGTATGACAGGGTGGATAGGGGGGCAATGTGGCAGATGTTGCAAGTGTATGGTGTAGGAGGTAGGTTACTGAAAGCAGTGAAGAGTTTTTACGAGGATAGTGAGGCTCAAGTTAGAGTATGTAGGAAAGAGGGAAATTTTTTCCCAGTAAAAGTAGGCCTGAGACAAGGATGTGTGATGTCACCGTGGTTGTTTAATATATTTATAGATGGGGTTGTAAGAGAAGTAAATGCGAGGGTCTTGGCAAGAGGCGTGGAGTTAAAAGATAAAGAATCACACACAAAGTGGGAGTTGTCACAGCTGCTCTTTGCTGATGACACTGTGCTCTTGGGAGATTCTGAAGAGAAGTTGCAGAGATTGGTGGATGAATTTGGTAGGGTGTGCAAAAGAAGAAAATTAAAGGTGAATACAGGAAAGAGTAAGGTTATGAGGATAACAAAAAGATTAGGTGATGAAAGATTGAATATCAGATTGGAGGGAGAGAGTATGGAGGAGGTGAACGTATTCAGATATTTGGGAGTGGACGTGTCAGCGGATGGGTCTATGAAAGATGAGGTGAATCATAGAATTGATGAGGGAAAAAGAGTGAGTGGTGCACTTAGGAGTCTGTGGAGACAAAGAACTTGGTCCTTGGAGGCAAAGAGGGGAATGTATGAGAGTATAGTTTTACCAACGCTCTTATATGGGTGTGAAGCGTGGGTGATGAATGTTGCAGCGAGGAGAAGGCTGGAGGCAGTGGAGATGTCATGTCTGAGGGCAATGTGTGGTGTGAATATAATGCAGAGAATTCGTAGTTTGGAAGTTAGGAGGAGGTGCGGGATTACCAAAACTGTTGTCCAGAGGGCTGAGGAAGGGTTGTTGAGGTGGTTCGGACATGTAGAGAGAATGGAGCGAAACAGAATGACTTCAAGAGTGTATCAGTCTGTAGTGGAAGGAAGGCGGGGTAGGGGTCGGCCTAGGAAGGGTTGGAGGGAGGGGGTAAAGGAGGTTTTGTGTGCGAGGGGCTTGGACTTCCAGCAGGCATGCGTGAGCGTGTTTGATAGGAGTGAATGGAGACAAATGGTTTTTAATACTTGACGTGCTGTTGGAGTGTGAGCAAAGTAACATTTATGAAGGGATTCAGGGAAACCGGCAGGCCGGACTTGAGTCCTGGAGATGGGAAGTACAGTGCCTGCACTCTGAAGGAGGGGTGTTAATGTTGCAGTTTAAAAACTGTAGTGTAAAGCACCCTTCTGGCAAGACAGTGATGGAGTGAATGATGGTGAAAGTTTTTCTTTTTCGGGCCACCCTGCCTTGGTGGGAATCGGCCGGTGTGATAATAAAAAAAAAAAAAAAAAATTATTAATTATTATTATTTTATTATTTCAGGTTATGCTTGTGGAAGCTGGAAAAAGGTATCAGCACTACAATGGCTGGGCCAGTTACAGAATTTGTGATAGGGTGGAGTGTAGTGCAGACATTAGGCGAAGGTGCCTTTGGAGAGTAAGCACGATTGTTAGTATTTTATTATTAAGGAATCCATTTGTTGTCAGTCTTGGGGAGAATTGAAGCTTAATGATTGTTTTTGTCTATACTAAGGTATGGTTTTGCCAGACAATTGTAAGTTAATTTTTCAAACTAACACTTTCTTTTTTGCATTTCCCCAAGTTGACTTGACACTGCATGTATCTAGTTGCTTATCTACATTTTAACTCTGTGAGGGATCCATCCCGTAGTTCTACGGCTTTGAAGCCAGGGTCCAAGCCATAGTACTACGTTGTGAGCTCAGCTCGCTTAGATAAGCTGTGAGCGGTATGTGTATTTGGGCCTAGATATGAGAGAATGCATCTGTGCGGTAAGTGTGCACCATATAAAACAAATCCTGCAGCATGCAGTGCATAATAAAAAAAAATGCGACTTTTTGCATTAAAATGCCAACTTTGCAATGCATTTTCATATAGTTTTTACTGTTGTATTCAGGTTTTTTTGGTTTCATGTGATCGAATGGAAGACATATTACAGATAGAAATGATTTTGATTGGATTAGTACTGAAAACAGCTTGAAATAGTTCAAAGTACAGTGGATATTAATCCGTTCCTGAGAGCTCATCATAAGCTGAAATTATCGTAAGGTGAATTAATTTTCCCTGTAAGAAATAATGGAAATCAAATTAATCCATGCAAGACACCCCAAAGTATGAAAAAAAAAAATTACCACATGAAATATTAATTTTAATACACACAAACTGAAGAAGACATGCACAGTTGCTACTATACTAAGAATAGAATACATGACGCTCACCTTTATTGAATTCTGGTGATGATTGATGGGATGGGAGGAGGGGAGTGTGTGAAAGTTATTGTTTAGAAGAGGAATCCCCTTCCATTAGGACTTGAGGTAGCAAGTCCTTTTCTGGGGTTACTTCCCTTCTTTTAATGCCACAAGGACCAACTTGAGAATCACTGGACCTCTGTCGCACAACAAATCTGTCCATAGAGCTCTGTACCTCCCGTTCCTTTAAGATTTGCCCAAAATGGGCCACAACATTGTCATTGTAATAGTCACCAGCACGGCTTGCAATAGCTGTGTTAGGGTGCTTTTCATCCATAAAGGTTTGCAGTTTAACCCACTTTGCACATACAGTGGACCCCCGGTTAACGATTTTAATCCGTGCAAGAGGGCTCATCGTTATGCGAAATAATCGTTATGCGAATCAATTTTCCCCATAAGAAATAATGGAAATAAAATTAATCCGTGCAAGACGCCCAAAAGTATGAAAAAATTTTTTTTTTACCACATGAAATGTTAATTTTAATACACACAAACTGAAAAAGGCATGCACAATTACATGACACTTACTTCTATTGAAGATCTGGTGATGATTGATGGGATGGGAGGAGGGGAGAGCATTATCTTCTTACTGTTTAGAAGGGGAATCCCCTTCCATTAGGACTTGAGGTAGCAAGTCCTTTTCTGGGGTTACTTCCCTTCTTCTTTTAATGCCACTAGGACCAGCTTGAGAGTCACTGGACCTCTGTCGCACAACAAATCTGTCCATAGAGCTCTGTACCTCCCGTTCCTTCAAGACTTTCCTAAAATGGGCCATAACATTGTCATTGAAATAGTCACAAGCACGGCTTGCAACAGCTGTGTCAGGGTGATTTTCATCTATAAAGGTTTGCAGTTCAACCCACTCTGCACACATTTCCTTAATCTTTGAAGTAGGCACAATGGATTCCACAACTGGCATAGGCTTCTCAGGGTTAGCCCCAAACCCTTCAAAATCTTTCTTAATTTCCATACTAATTCCCACCCTTTTTACCACAGGGTTGGCACTAGAAGCTTTCTTGGGGCCCATGGTCACTTATTTTCCACAAACAGCACCGAAAACACTGTAATAATACGAAATATTCCGAGTGTATGCTTGGATGTTACCGCGGAGGCTGGCTGGTAAACAATGGGACGGCCGGCACATGTGAGGGCACATTGGACGCGTCTCGGACGAAAATCGGTATGCGGGTTTTTAATCGGTATGCGGGGCAAAAATTTTGCGATAAAAGTAATCGTTATGCGGAAAAATCGCTATGCGATGCCATCGTTATGCGGGGGTCCACTGTACTTCCTTAATCTTTGAAGTAGGCACAATGGATTCCACAACTGGCATAGGCTTCTCAGGGTTAGCCCCAAACCCTTCAAAATCTTTCTTAATTTCCATACTAATTCTCACTCTTTTTACCACAGAGTTGGCACTAGAAGCTTTCTTGTGGCCCATGGTGACTTATTGTGCAGTTACAAGCACAAAAAACACTGGGATAAGGTGAAATGTACCGAATATATGCGTGGATGCAACCGCACTGGCTGGCTTATAGACATTGGCACCCACGGGGCAGCTGAGGCCACACGTGGGGCGCGTCCTGGTTGAATCATGTAAGGCGAGGCAAAATTTTTGCGTTCAAATGCTTCGTATGGCAGATTTAACGTAACGTGATGCGTTCGTAAGGTGGGGGTCCACGGTACTGGAAATGTTCGATTTTTTGCCAATGTTCAAATGTAAAATGATCACATTGCGTGTCCAATACACGTCAGCTGGCGGGTCTGATGTGTGTTCACGAATGCACTGATATTATTTATCAATTATTACAATACAGTGGACTCTTGGTTATTGGCTGTAATCTCTTCCAGAAGGTCAACCTAAGAGTGAAATGACCAATAACTGAAATGATTTTTCCCATAAGAATTAATGTAAATCTGTTTGACACCCAAAAATATTAACAAAAAAATACATTTTTTAAAAATTTACTATAGTTTTACATACAGAAAACAATGAGAACTAAATAAAATGACTAATGAAATGGATAAATGAACATTTAAATCACTTTTACCTTTATTGAAGAGTCTTGTTGGCATATGCAAAACAGCAAGGGAAGCTTAAATATGATGCTAATATCAACTTTACAGCTTATTTATCTATCACAATTCGTCTAATATGACATAAACAATATTAATAACATAGAAACATGATATATACTCTAGAATGAATAACATGTCATTGTATGTGGCAAGTGATGGTTTGTTGTTGGGTTTTTAAGGGCCACTGAGAGCATAAGCCATACATATTAGTGGTAGTGGGTGGCATTTATTAAAGGAAACATTTTGCCACGAGTGGCTTCTTCACTCCTGAAGAAGTGGCTTCTTCATTAGTACTGAAGAAGCCACTCGTGGCGAAACGTTTCCTTTAATAAATGTCCTGAACTGTACGTAAGTGTCTTTCCACACTGAATTGACTGAATTGACTTAGGGAAAGGTCACTTTAATATCCTCAATTGCATAAACCTTATACGTAATGCTTGGGAGGGAGTGACTAACAGGACCTTGAACTCTGCTTGGAGGAAATTGTGGCCAGAATGTGTACAAGAGAGGGATTTTGAAGGGTTTGTGGCTGACCCTCAGGAGCCTATGCCAATTGTGGAATCTATTGTCATTAGGGAAGTCCATGGGGTGTTGGAGGTTAGTGGGGAGGATGTGGAAGAGGACAACGATGAAGAACTAACCACTGATGAGCTGCAAGAGCATCTGCAACAGCAAGAGATCACAACTGAGGAAATTGCTTCAAGTTGTTCCCAGTGGCATTAAAAAAAGGGAAGTAACCCCAGAAAAGGACTTGGTACCTGAAGTCCTTATGGAAAGGGGATTCCCCTTCCAAACAATAATACATCTCCATCTCCCCTCCTCCCATCTGATCACTCGCCAACAAATCTTCGATGAAGTTAAGTGTCATTTATTCTTCATGTAGTATTTATTGTGCATGTATCCTTGTTTTTCTGGGTAGGAAAATGTATATTTCATGTGAATTTTTGTTTTTTTCATGCTTTTGGCTGTCTGAAACGGATTAATTGGATTTCCATTATTTCTTTTGGGGAAAATTAAATCTGGTAACGATGAATTCGGCTAAGGACAAGCTCTCTGGAACGGATTAAAATCGTTGGTCGAGGGTCCACTGTATTTGTGTTTGTTTGTCTGTGCTAAGTTTGTATTTGGGTGCAAAATTTTATCTTGGGTATTCTTGTACCCAAGATAAAATTTTGCAAGTGTTTTTTGCATGTCAGCATATCCAAATTCTCATAACTTTGTTCCTTGTTGTGAGTTTGAAGAGTAATGCACTTCTGCTTCCACTGTGTACACCATGTTCACTTGTGGCAATGAAAAGTGCTAGAGCAATTGCTTGTATTGCTGTAGCTAAGGGTAAAACACCTTGAGATATTGCATTTTAATCTACAAACTTTTTTGTTAATACCTAATGCACAAAATGATGATTAACCCTTTGACTGTTTTGGTCGTATATATACGTCTTACGAACCACCATTTTTGACGTATATATACTCATAAATTCTAGGTGCATCAGATCAAGCAGGAGAAGGCTTGTAGGCCCACATGTGAGAGAATGGTTCTGTGTGGTCAGTATGCACCACATAAAAAAAAATCCTGCAGCATGCAGTGCACGAGAAAAAAAAAAACCCCGATGTGTGGGTGTGGGCATGGGCATGGGCATGGGCATGGGTGTGGGTGTGTGTGGGTGTGTTAATTAAGATGCTGACTTTGTGGTCTATTTTCGTATAGTATTTATGGTTGTATTCTAGTTTTCTTGGTCTCATTTGATGGAATGGAAAACATATAGAAATAGAGGTGATTTTTGATTGGTTTTACTAAGAAGAGAACCTTGAAATGGAGCTCAAAGTAGGGGAAATGTTTGATTTTTGCTGATGATCGAAAGTAAACAAATGTCATTTTCCAATAAATGCCCAAGTAGCCATTTTAATATGCAGTCATGAATGGGTTGACATTATTTATACAATTATTACAATATTGCAGTAGTCTGCATAACGGTAAATCTTCTATTTTTTGTTTAAATAAAAATTCAAAATAGAAAGCAAGAGTAATATCAGAGGGGCCTGGTGACATGACTGATGAACAAAGAAAATGTTATTTTAGAGCAGGAATGTCTGCATTGTTCATTCTGGACCCTGTTTTGAAATTGTCATATTTTTCAATTTTCATGAAATTGGCCAAATCCCAAATCACGATATTATTGGATAATTGAAATCGGTAAATGGGCAGTTTCTTGTACTCAGTCGATAGAACAAATGGCATTCTAAAGAAATAGCTTTGAGTTTGGTCGACTGGAACAATGGAATTAGCGGAAAATAGGGCTCAAAGTGGGCGAAATCGCTGATTCGTAAATATTGCCGAGGTCGCTAACTTCGCGAGAGCGTAATTCTGTCGGTTATCCATCAAATTTTGTTCTTTTGGTGTCATTACAATTGGAAAAAGATTCTCCATCAATCCATAAGATTTTTTTTTTTTTTTTTTGACGCCAGGAGACACTTAACCCTTTGACTGTTTTCGACATATAAATACGTCTTACGAGCCAATGTTTCTGACGTATATATACTCAATAATTCTAGCGGCTTCAAATCAAGCGGGAGAAAGCTGGTAGGCCCACATGTGAGAGAATGGGTCTGTGTGGTCAGTGTGCACCACATAAAAAAATCCTGCAGAACACATTGCGTAATGAGAAAAAAAAAACTGATAGTTTTTTTGGAATAAAACGCCGACTTTGAGGTGTATTTTTGTTTAGTATTTATCGTTGTATTCGCGTTTTCATGGTCTTAGGTGATAAAATGGAAAACATATTACAGAAATAGAGATGATTTTCATTACTTTGACGATGAAAACGGCCTTGAAACTGAGCTCAAATTAGCGGAAATGTTCGATTTTTACCAATGTTCAGGAGTAAATAAATCACACCACACATTCAATACACGTCAACTGGGGAGTCTAATATTCTTTCACTAGTGCACTGATGTTATTTATACCATTTTTGCAATAATGCAGTAGTCTGCATAACAGTAAATTTTGTATTTTTTTGTATGAATAAAAAATCAAAATAGAAAGCAATAATAATATAAGAGGGGCCTAGAGATGTGACCAATGAACAGAGCATATGTTATTTTAGTGCCACGAATGTCTACCTTGTTTATTCTGGACCCTATTTTGAAATTGGCATCTTTTTTAGTTTGCGTGAAATTGGCCAAATTGCCAATTTCTGACCACCATATTGGGTAGTCCAAATTAGTAAATGGGAGGTTTCTTGTACTCAGCTGATAGATAAAATGGAGTTCTAAAGAAATAGCTATGAGTTTGGTCAACTGGAACAATGGAATTGGCTGAAAATAGGGCTCAAAGTCGGCGAAATCGCCGATACGCATATGTCGCCGAGACCGCTAACTTTGCGGGAGCATAATTCCATGAGTTTTCGACCAAATTTCGAACTTTTGGTGTCATTACCATCGGGAAAAGTTTCTCTATCATTTCATGAGAAAAAATAATTTTTTTTTTTTTCAAAAATTGAGCGACATAGAATGACAGTTTCAGAAAGGGGCCTGAAACGGTCAAAGGGTTAAGTATACACCAATAACCTGCACATAGAAGAGAGGAGCTTCAACGACGTTTCGGTCTGACTTGGACCATTTACAAAGTCTCACTAACGAGAAGTAGAGCAGGACGGGTATATATAGGCAGGAAGAGGTAGTGGTAGTAGTAGTATTTATTGACACTTCAGGATTTGGGGTTGCAACAGTCTAGGGGTTAAAGATACAGCAGGGCCCCACTTATACGGCAGGTTAGGTTCCAGGCTACCGCCGTAAAGCGGAAACCGCCGTAAAGTGAACACCCTTTTTTTTCCACTTATAAATGCATACAAACACTAGATAACAATACACAAATAACCCGCACGTAAAAGACAGAAGCTTACGATGACGTTTCGGTCCGACTTGGACCATTGACAAAGTCACACTTTGTCAATGGTCCAAGTCGGACCGAAACGTCGTCGTAAGCTTCTGTCTTTTATGTGCGGGTTATTTGTGTATCGTTCCAGTCACGGTATTGTGCCTTTTTGTTATTTACTAGATAACAAGTTTACACTAACATATTAAGTTAGCAATAGAACCAGGCATCAAAAAACAATAAAAAAGTACAATACACACATAGTGCACTCATTACTTACCTTAAAATATTTATAGTCTTAATCTAGGGTGAGACAAGTAGTATTTATTGTAAGAAATCAAGTGTGGTATGTATGGTAATCAGCCAGGCTACCTTACCAGGCCACCCCACCCACCATGCTATTCTATGATATTTAAGCATCCCAGAGCGATAAAATGTGTATACAGTTCACTCATTACTTACCTTAAAATATTTGTAGTCTTAATGTAGGGTCAGGAGTAAGTAAATGAGATAAAACGAATAAATGAGAGAGAGAAAGAATGAGTACATGAGAGGGGACAGGCGCAGAGTTATGTAAACAAACCAGGCGAACGTAAGTTTTGTAAACAAACGAAGTGTACACGTCTGGTTTGTGTACAAGTTACATTGTGTACAGGTTGTCTCTACATTGATACGGTAGAATTAATAAAGAAGAACACTCCCATTCTCATGTAACATCATTTTGAGAAGAAATGAAGCTCTGAGTGAAGGCAATGGAAATAAGTCACACTGACTTTTTTCTGGGTTATCCTAGGTTCTCTACACATAAGTTATGTATGATAATCTATGTAACTGTATTTGTGTATACCTGAATAAACTTATATACATACGAAAGGAATAATTTTCTACAGTTACCCCGAGTAACACATTTTCTCTTATGTTAGATTAGAGAAAATGTTATTCTTGCCGTCACTTGTACAAGTTATCAGGCTCCCACATCTTATATTTATGTTTATTTATTCTATAGTGGGGTGTATTTATCATCTTTTTATGTTATGTATCATGTTTATTATATAATTTTGAAAAAAATATCATGGATGGATTAATGAAAATGTGTATATTAACGTAATATACGACATTTAATGAGACTCTGTGAGTATTGTTATTATTATTATTTCTAATATGGCGTCACTTGTGCAAGTCGTCTGCTACCACATCTCACATTTGTTTATTTATTCTACTGTGGGGTGTATTTATCTTATTTATATGTTACGCATCGTGTTTATTATATAATTTTGAAAAAAATATCATAGATGGATTAATGAAAATGTGTATATTAACGTAATATACGACATTTAAATGACTCGATTATTATTATCATTACTAATATGACGTCTGGAGACATAAGACACTTGCCGATTTTAATGTGTACCTGCATGCCAGCACAGTATGTAAGTTTATTTAGGTACAGGTATACATAAGTATAATTATCAGAGTATATATAAAATATGAAATAACTTTTAAAAACATTTGAAATTTTGGAGTTTCCAGACAAAATGGAGAGACTTAGTGCTTACTGAGCTCATGGAGAATGTAAACAAACAGGGTGGGGCACGGTGACCGTATTAGAAAGTCAGGTGGGGGGAGCCGTATAGCGAGTTTTGGTCATAATTTGAAATGACCGTATTAGCGGAACGCCGTAAAGTGAAACGCCGTAAAGCGGGGCCCTCCTGTATAAACAAAGATATAAATTGCCTGTTTGTGACTAAAGGAGCATTTATTACACTTCTTATATATAGAATAATTTCCAGTATCCCTTCAGGTCTATTTTGTCTTGTTTTAACCCTTTCAGGGTCCAGAGGTCAAATTTCGAAGTGTGCACTAGGGTCCAAGAATTTAAAAAAAAAAATAATAATTTCTTATGAAATGGTAGAGAATCTTTTTCTGGAAGTAACAAAACAAGAAGTATGAAATTTGATGGAAAATTGATGAAATAATGCTCTCGCGAATTTTGATATCAGTGATATTTACACGTCGGCGATTATGCCGACTTTGACTCCCATTTTAGGCCAATTACATTATTCCAGTCGACCAAATTCTTAGCTATTTCACTACTATTACTTCTATTTTATCAATTGAGCACAAGAAATTGCCAAGTCAACTGTTTCGGCTACAAAATAGTGATCGGAAATTGGTAATTTGGCCAATTTAATGCAAAAGTCAAAATATTAGTTTCAAAATAGGGTCCAGAATAAACAATGCAGGCATTCCTGGCACTAAACTAACATTTCCTCTGTTCATTTATGTTTCCTGGCATTACAAATGGAATTCATTTTGATTTTTCATTCACATAATGAATTTTTTTTCAAACCAAAAATAAAGATTTACTGTTTGGCAATATTGGAATAATTGTATAAGTATCACCACATTTGTGAACATATATTAGACCCACCAGCTGGTGTGTATTAGACTTAAGGTCATTTGTTTACTCTTGAACATCGGCAGAAATTTAACATTCCTGCTATTTTGAGCTCGGTTTCAAGCCAGTTTCAGTACTAAAACCAATCAAAATCATCTCAATTTCTGTAATATATCTTCCATTCTATCAAATGAGACCGAAAAATCGCAACTACAACTATAAAAAAACGTGCGAGAAAACACTGCAAAGTTGCTGTTTTAATCGTAAATTACGGTCTCAATTTTTCCCTCTCATTATGCACTGTGTTGTAGGAATTGTTTTATGTGGTGGTAGGAATTGTTTTATGTGGTGCACACATACTGCATAGATGTGTTCTTTCATATCTAGGCCCAAATTTACTGCTCACAGCTTATCAATGTGGTGAGCTCATGGCGTAGATCTAACTCTATTAATCCGTTCCTGAGAGCTCATCGTTAGTCAAAATTATCGTTTGTCAAGTTAATTTTCCTCATAAGAAATAATGGAAATCAAATTAATTCGTGCAGGACACCCCAAAGTATGAAAAAAGAATTGTTTTTACCACATGAAATATTAATTTTAATACACACAAACTGAAGAAGACATGCACACTTACATGACACTTACCTTTATTGAAGATCTGGTGGTGATTGATGGGATGGGAGGAGGGGAGAGTGTTGATGGTCTTAGTGTTTAGAAGGGGAATCCCCTTCCATTAGGACTTGAGGTGGCAAGTCCTTTTCCGGGGTTACTTCCCGTCTTCTTTCAATGCCACTAGGATCAGCTTGAGTCACTGGGCCTCTGTCGCACAACATATCTGTCCATAAAGGCCTGTACCTCCCGTTCCTTTATGACATTTCTGAAGTGTTTCACAACATTGTCAGTGTACAGGTTGCCAACACGGCTTGCAGTAGCTGTGTCAGGGTGATATGTGATAATATGAAATGTTCTGATTGTATGTTTGGATGGGACTGTGGTGGCTGGCTGGCTTGTAAACACTGGCACCCACGGGACAAGTGAGGCGCGCTCAGGCCAAAGTGGATGCATCTCGAACGGAACAAATAGCGTTGGTCGGGTTTTTTAGGGCTAGTTGAGGCAAAATTTTTGCGTTAAAATGTATCGCTAGTCGGATTTAACGTTAGACGATGCCAACGTTGGTCGAGGGTCCACTGTATTTATAGATGGGGTTGTAAAAGAAGTAAATGCTAGGGTGTTCGGGAGAAAGGTGGGATTAAATTATGGGGAATCAAATACAAAATGGGAATTGACACAGTTACTTTTTGCTGATGATACTGTGCTTAAGGGAGATTCTAAAGAAAAATTGCAAAGGTTAGTGGAGGAGTATGGGAGTGTGTGTAAAGGTAGAAAGTTGAAAGTGAACATAGAAAAGAGTAAGGTGATGAGAGGGTATCAAATGATTTAAATAAAGAAAAATTGGATATCAAATTGGGGAGGAGTATGGAAGAAGTGAATGTTTTCAGATACTTGGGAGTTTACGTCTCGGCGGATGGATTTATGAAGGATGAGGTTAATCATAGAATTGATGAGGGAAAAAAGGTGAGTGGTGCATTGAGGTATATGTGGAGTCAAAAAATGTTATCTATGGAGGCAAAGAAGGGAATGTATGAAAGTATAGTAGTACCAACACTCTTATATGGGTGTGAAGCTTGGGTTGTGAATGCAGCAGCGAGGAGGCGGTTGGAGGCAGTGGAGATGTCCTGTCTTAGGGCAATGTGTGGTGTAAATATTATGCAGAAAATTCGGAGTGTGGAAATTAGGAGAAGGTGTGGCGTTAATAAAAGTATTAGACAGAGGGCTGAAGAGGGGTTGTTGAGGTGGTTTGGTCATTTAGAGAGAATGGATCAAAGTAGAATGACATGGAGAGCATTTAAATCTGTAGGAGAAGGAAGGCGGGGTAGGGGTCGTCCTCGAAAAGGTTGGAAGGAAGGGGTAAGGGAGGTTTTGTGGGCGAGGGACTTGGACTTCCAGCATGCGTGCATGAGCGTGTTAGAAGTGAATGGAGACGAATGGCATTTGGGACCTGACGATCTGTTGTAGTGTGAGCAGGGTAATATTTAGTGAAGGGATTCAGGGAAACCGGTTATTTTTATATAGCCGGACTTGAGTCCTGGAAATGGGAAGTACAATGCCTGCACTCTAAAGGAGGGGTTTTGGGATATTAGCAGTTCGGAGGGATATGTTGTGCATCTTTATACATATATGCTTCTAAACTGTTGTGTTCTGAGCACCTCTGCACAAACAGTGATTATGTGTGAGTGAGGTGAAAGTGTTGAATGATGATGAAAGTATTTTCTTTTTTGGGATTTTTTCTTTTTGGGTCACCCTGCCTCGGTGGGAGACGGCCGACTTGTTGAAAAAAATATATATACAGTGGACCCCCGCTTAACGATCACCTCCCAGTGCGACCAATTATGTAAGTGTATTTATGTAAGTGCGTTCGTACGTGTATGTTTGGGGGTCTGAAATGGAATAATCTACTTCACAATATTGGGAACAAATTCGGTCAGTACTGGCACCTGAACATCTGGAATGAAAAAATATCGTTAACCGGGGGTCCACTGTGTGTATATATAAAACATATATATATATATATTTTTTTTCAACAATTGGCCGTCTCCCACCGAGGCAGGGTGACCCAAAAAAGAAAGAAAATCCCCAAAAAGAAAATGCTTTCATCATCATTCAACACTTTCATCACACTCGCACATAATCACTGTTTTTGCAGAGGTGCTCAGAATACAACAGTTTAGAAGCATATACGTATAAAGATACACAACATATCCCTCCAAACTGCCAATATCCCAAACCCCTCCTTTAAAGTGCAGGCATTGTACTTCCCGTTTCCAGGACTCAAGTCCGACTATATGAAAATAACCGGTTTCCCTGAATCCCTTCACTAAATATTACCCTGCTCACACTCCAACAGATCGTCAGGTCCCAAGTACCATTCGTCTCCATTCACTCCTATCTAACACGCTCACGCACGCTTGCTGGAAGTCCAAGCCCCTTGCCCACAAAACCTCCTTTACCCCCTTTCTCCAACCCTTTCGAGGACGACCCCTACCTCGCCTTCCTTCCCCTCTAGATTTATATGCTTTCCATGTCATTCTACTTTGATCCATTCTCTCTAAATGACCAAACCACCTCAACAACCCCTCTTCTGCCCTCTGACTAATACTTTTATTAACTCCACACCTTTTCCTAATTTCCACACTCCGAATTTTCTGCATAATATTTACACCACACATTGCCCTTAGACAGGACATCTCCACTGCCTCCAACCGTCTCCTCGCTGCTGCATTTACCACTCAAGCTTCACACCCATATAAGAGTGTTGGTACTACTATACTTTCATACATTCCCTTCTTTGCCTCCATAGATAACGTTTTTTGACTCCACATATACCTCAATGCACCACTCACCTTTTTTCCCTCATCAATTCTATGATTAACTTCATCCTTCATAAATCCATCCGCCGAGACGTCAACTCCCAAGTATCTGAAAACATTTACTTCTTCCATACTCCTCCTCCCCAATTTGATATCCAATTTTTCTTTATCTAAATCATTTGATACCCTCATCACCTTACTCTTTTCTATGTTTACTTTCAACTTTCTACCTTTACACACATTCCCAAACTCATCCACTAACCTTTGCAATTTTTCTTTAGAATCTCCCAGAAGCACAGTATCATCAGCAAAAAGTAACTGTGTTAATTCCCATTTTGAATTTGATTCCCCATAATTTAATCCCACCCCTCTCCCAAACACCTTAGCATTTACTTCTTTTACATCCCCATCTATAAATATATTAAACAACCATGGTGACATTACACATCCCTGTCTAAGACCTACTTTTACTGGGAAGTAGTCTCCCTCTCTTCTACACACCCTAACCTGAGCCTCACTATCCTCATAAAAACTCTTTACAGCATTTAGTAACTTACCACCTATTCCTTATACTTGCAACTTCTGCCACATTGCTCCTCTATCCACTCTATCATATGCCTTTTCTAAATCCATAAATGCAATAAAAACTTCCCTACCTTTATCTAAATACTGTTCACATATATGCTTCAATGTAAACACTTGATCTACACATCCCCTACCCACTCTGAAACCTCCTTGCTCATCCGCAATCCTACATTCTGTCTTACCTCTAATTCTTTCAATTATAACCCTACCATACACTTTTCCTGGTATACTCAATAAACTTATTCCTCTATAATTTTTACAGTCTCTTTTGTCCCCTTTCCCTTTATATAAAGGGACTATACATTCTCTCCGCCAATCCCTAGGTACCTTCCCCTGTTTGATACATTTATTAAACAAAAGTACCAACCACTCCAACACTATATCCCCCCCTGCTTTTAACATTTCTGTCATGATCCCATCAGTTCCAGCTGCTTTACCCCCTTTCATTCTACGTAATGCCTCGCGTACCTCCCCCACACTTACATTCTGCTCTTCTTCACTCCTTAAAGATGGTATACCTCCCTGACCAGTGCATGAAATTACCACCTCCCTTTCTTCCTCAACATTTAAAAGTTCCTCAAAATATTCTCGCCATCTTCCAAATACCTCCCTCTCCCAATCTACTAACTCCCCTACTCTGTTTTTAACTGACAAATCCATGCTTTCCCTAGGCTTTCTTAACTTGTTTAACTCACTCCAAAAATTTTTCTTATTTTCATTAAAATTTCTTGACAGTGCCTCTCCCACTCTATCATCTGCTCTCCTTTTGCACTCTCTCACCACTCTCTTCACGTTTCTTTTACTGTCCATATACTCTGCTTTTCTTATAACACTTCTGCTTTGTAAAAACCTCTCATAAGCTAACTTTTTGTCTTTTATCACACCCTTTACTTCATCATTCCACCAATCACTCCTTTTTCCACCTGCCCCCACCCTCCTATAACCACAAACTTCTGCCCCACATTCTAATACTGCATTTTTAAAACTATTCCAACCCTCTTGAACCCCCCCACTACTCACCTTTGCACTAGCCCACCTTTCTGCCAACAGTCGCTTGTATCTCCCCCGAACTTCCTCCTCCCTTAGTTTATACACTTTCACCTCCCTCTTACTTGTTGTTGCCACCTTCCCCTTTTCCCATCTACCTCTTACTCTAACTGTAGCTACAACTAAATAATGATCTGATATATCAGTTGCCCCTCTATAAACATGTACATCCTGGAGCCTACCCATCAACCTTTTATCCACCAATACATAATCTAATAAACTACTCTCATTACGTGCTACATCATACTTTGTATATTTATTTATCCTCTTTTTCATAAAATATGTATTACTTATTACCAAATCTCTTTCTACACATAGCTCAATTAAAGGCTCCCCATTTACATTTACCCCTGGCACCTCAGATTTACCTACTACTCCCTCCATAACATTTTTACCCACTTTAGCATTGAAATCCTCAACCACCATTACTCTCACACTTGATTCAAAACTCCCCATGCATTCACTCAACTTTTCCCAAAATCTCTTCTCTCTCCTCTACACTTCTTTCTTCTCCAGGTGCATACACACTTACTATAACCCACTTTTCACATCCAATCTTTATTTTACTCCACATAATCCTTGAATTAATACATTTATAGTACCTCTTTTCCTGCCATAGCTTATCCTTCAACAATATTGCTACTCCTTCTTTAGCTCTAACTCTATTTGAAACCCCTGACCTAATCCCATTTATTCCTCTACATTGAAACTCTCCCACCCCCTTCAGCTTCGTTTCACTTAAAGCCAGGACATCCAGTTTCTTCTTATTCATATCATCCACAATCATTTCTTTCTTATCATTTGCACAACATCCACGCACATTCAGACTTCCCACTTTGACAATTTTCTTCTTATTCTTTTTAGTAATCTTCACAGGAAAAGGGGTTACTAGCCCATTGTTCCTGGCATTTTAGTTGACTTTTACAACACGCATGGCTTACGGAGGAAAGATTCTTATTCCACTTCCCCATGGATATAAAAGGAAAAGTAATAAGACCAAGAACTATTAAGATAAAATCAAAGAAAACTCAGATGAGTGTGTATGAATAAACGTGTACATGTATGTGTAGTGTGACCTAAGTGTAAGTAGAAGTAGCAAGACATACCTGTAATCTTGCATATTTATGAGACAGACAAAAGACACCAGCAATCCTACCATCATGTAAAACAATTACAGGCTTTTGTTTTACACTCACTTGGCAGGACGGTAGTACCTCCCTGGATGGTTGCTTTATATACACACACATACACACATACATACATACATACATACATACATACATACATACATACATACATACATACATACATACATACATACATATATATATATATATATATATATATATATATATATATATATATATATATATAATGCATATACAGTGGACCCCCGGTTAACGATATTTTTTCACTCCAGAAGTATGTTCAGGTGCCAGTACTGACTGAATTTGTTCCCATAAGAAATATTGTGAAGTAGATTAGTCCATTTCAGACCCCCAAACATACACGTACAAACGCACTTATATAAATACACTTACATAATTGGTCGCATTCGGAGGTAATCGTTATGCGGGGGTCCACTGTATATACATTATATATACATACAATGGACCCCCGGTTAACGATATTTTTTCACTCCAGAAGTATGTTCAGTTGCCAGTACTGACCGAATTTGTTCCCATAAGGAATATTGTAAAGTAGATTAGTCCATTTCAGACCCCCAAACATACACGTACAAACGCACTTACATAAATACACTTACATAATTGGTCGCATTCGGAGGTGATCGTTATGCGGGGGTCCACTGTACATATATATACATATATATACATACAGTGGACCCCCGCTTTACGATCACCTCCCAATGCGACCATGTAAGTGTATTTATGTAAGTCCGTTTATACATGTATGTTTGGGGTCTGAAATGGACTAATCTAATTCACAATATTCCTTATAGGAACAAATTCGTTCAGTACTGGCACCTGAACATCTGGAATGAAATAATATCGTTAACCGGGGGTCCACTGTATATATATATATATATGTATATATATAGTAGGTTGGTAGACAGCAACCACCCAGGGAAGTACTACCGTCCTGCCAGATGACTGTGAAACAAAAACCTGTAACTGTTTTGCATGATGGTAGGATTGCTGGTTTTCTTTTTCTGTCTCATAAACACGCTAAGATAACAGGGATATCTTGCTACTCCTACTTACTCTTTGGTCACACTTCACAGACACGCACATGCATATATATATATACATACATCTAGGTTTTTCTCCTTTTTCTAAATAGCTCTTGTTCTTTTTTATTTCTTTTATTGTCCATGGGGAAGTGGAAAAGAATCTTTCCTCCGTAAGCCATGCGTGTCGTATGAGGCGACTAAAATGCCGGGAGCAATGGGCTAGTAACCCCTTCTCCTGTATACAATTACTAAAAAAGAGAAGAAGAAAAATTTTATAAAACTGGGTTGCTTAAATGTGCGTGGATGTAGTGCGGATGACAAGAAACAGATGATTGCTGATGTTATGAATGAAAAGAAGTTGGATGTCCTGGCCCTAAGCGAAACAAAGCTGAAGGGGGTAGGAGAGTTTCAGTGGGGGGAAATAAATGGGATTAAATCTGGAGTATCTGAGAGAGTTAGAGCAAAGGAAGGGGTAGCAGTAATGTTAAATGATCAGTTATGGAAGGAGAAAAGAGAATATGAATGTGTAAATTCAAGAATTATGTGGATTAAAGTAAAGGTTGGATGCGAGAAGTGGGTCATAATAAGCGTGTATGCACCTGGAGAAGAGAGGAATGCAGAGGAGAGAGAGAGATTTTGGGAGATGTTAAGTGAATGTATAGGAGCCTTTGAACCAAGTGAGAGAGTAATTGTGGTAGGGGACTTGAATGCTAAAGTAGGAGAAACTTTTAGAGAGGGTGTGGTAGGTAAGTTTGGGGTGCCAGGTGTAAATGATAATGGGAGCCCTTTGATTGAACTTTGTATAGAAAGGGGTTTAGTTATAGGTAATACATATTTTAAGAAAAAGAGGATAAATAAGTATACAAGATATGATGTAGGGCGAAATGACAGTAGTTTGTTGGATTATGTATTGGTAGATAAAAGACTGTTGAGTAGACTTCAGGATGTACATGTTTATAGAGGGGCCACAGATATATCAGATCACTTTCTAGTTGTAGCTACACTGAGAGTAAAAGGTAGATGGGATACAAGGAGAATAGAAGCATCAGGGAAGAGAGAGGTGAAGGTTTATAAACTAAAAGAGGAGGCAGTTAGGGTAAGATATAAACAGCTATTGGAGGATAGATGGGCTAATGAGAGCATAGGCAATGGGGTCGAAGAGGTATGGGGTAGGTTTAAAAATGTAGTGTTAGAGTGTTCAGCAGAAGTTTGTGGTTACAGGAAAGTGGGTGCAGGAGGGAAGAGGAGCGATTGGTGGAATGATGATGTAAAGAGAGTAGTAAGGGAGAAAAAGTTAGCATATGAGAAGTTTTTACAAAGTAGAAGTGATGCAAGGAGGGAAGAGTATATGGAGAAAAAGAGAGAAGTTAAGAGAGTGGTGAAGCAATGTAAAAAGAGAGCAAATGAGAGAGTGGGTGAGATGTTATCAACAAATTTTGTTGAAAATAAGAAAAAGTTTTGGAGTGAGATTAACAAGTTAAGAAAGCCTAGAGAACAAATGGATTTGTCAGTTAAAAATAGGAGAGGAGAGTTATTAAATGGAGAGTTAGAGGTATTGGGAAGATGGAGGGAATATTTTGAGGAATTGTTAAATGTTGATGAAGATAGGGAAGCTGTGATTTCGTGTATAGGGCAAGGAGGAATAACATCTTGTAGGAGTGAGGAAGAGCCAGTTGTGAGTGTGGGGGAAGTTCGTGAGGCAGTAGGTAAAATGAAAGGGGGTAAGGCAGCCGGGATTGATGGGATAAAGATAGAAATGTTAAAAGCAGGTGGGGATATAGTTTTGGAGTGGTTGGTGCAATTATTTAATAAATGTATGGAAGAGGGTAAGGTACCTAGGGATTGGCAGAGAGCATGCATAGTTCCTTTGTATAAAGGCAAAGGGGACAAAAGAGAGTGCAAAAATTATAGGGGGATAAGTCTGTTGAGTGTACCTGGTAAAGTGTATGGTAGAGTTATAATTGAAAGAATTAAGAGTAAGACGGAGAATAGGATAGCAGATGAACAAGGAGGCTTTAGGAAAGGTAGGGGGTGTGTGGACCAGGTGTTTACAGTGAAACATATAAGTGAACAGTATTTAGATAAGGCTAAAGAGGTCTTTGTGGCATTTATGGATTTGGAAAAGGCGTATGACAGGGTGGATAGGGGGGCAATGTGGCAGATGTTGCAAGTGTATGGTGTAGGAGGTAGGTTACTGAAAGCAGTGAAGAGTTTTTACGAGGATAGTGAGGCTCAAGTTAGAGTATGTAGGAAAGAGGGAAATTTTTTCCCAGTAAAAGTAGGCCTTAGACAAGGATGTGTGATGTCACCGTGGTTGTTTAATATATTTATAGATGGGGTTGTAAGAGAAGTAAATGCGAGGGTCTTGGCAAGAGGCGTGGAGTTAAAAGATAAAGAATCACACACAAAGTGGGAGTTGTCACAGCTGCTCTTTGCTGATGACACTGTGCTCTTGGGAGATTCTGAAGAGAAGTTGCAGAGATTGGTGGATGAATTTGGTAGGGTGTGCAAAAGAAGAAAATTAAAGGTGAATACAGGAAAGAGTAAGGTTATGAGGATAACAAAAAGATTAGGTGATGAAAGATTGAATATCAGATTGGAGGGAGAGAGTATGGAGGAGGTGAACGTATTCAGATATTTGGGAGTGGACGTGTCAGCGGATGGGTCTATGAAAGATGAGGTGAATCATAGAATTGATGAGGGAAAAAGAGTGAGTGGTGCACTTAGGAGTCTGTGGAGACAAAGAACTTTGTCCTTGGAGGCAAAGAGGGGAATGTATGAGAGTATAGTTTTACCAACGCTCTTATATGGGTGTGAAGCGTGGGTGATGAATGTTGCAGCGAGGAGAAGGCTGGAGGCAGTGGAGATGTCGTGTCTGAGGGCAATGTGTGGTGTGAATATAATGCAGAGAATTCGTAGTTTGGAAGTTAGGAGGAGGTGCGGGATTACCAAAACTGTTGTCCAGAGGGCTGAGGAAGGGTTGTTGAGGTGGTTCGGACATGTAGAGAGAATGGAGCGAAACAGAATGACTTCAAGAGCAAGAGTGTATCAGTCTGTAGTGGAAGGAAGGCGGGGTAGGGGTCGGCCTAGGAAGGGTTGGAGGGAGGGGGTAAAGGAGGTTTTGTGTGCGAGGGGCTTGGACTTCCAGCAGGCATGCGTGAGCGTGTTTGATAGGAGTGAATGGAGACAAATGGTTTTTAATACTTGACGTGCTGTTGGAGTGTGAGCAAAGTAACATTTATGAAGGGATTCAGGGAAACCGGCAGGCCGGACTTGAGTCCTGGAGATGGGAAGTACAGTGCCTGCACTCTGAAGGAGGGGTGTTAATGTTGCAGTTTAAAAACTGTAGTGTAAAGCACCCTTCTGGCAAGACAGTGATGGAGTGAATGATGGTGAAAGTTTTTCTTTTTCGGGCCACCCTGCCTTGGTGGGAATCGGCCAGTGTGATAATAATAAAAAAAAAAAATATATATTATATGAAACTTCTTACATGCCTTTGTGTCGCATAATTTTATCGCTTCAGTATTGATTTTGCTGTCTTCCACATAGCAGTTATTACATTAAATTCTATCATCCTTATTTCATTATTATTTTCTCAATCTATCCAACTGGCATTGCAAAGATTACATTCATTTAATACCCGATTCAGATTTTTTATTTCAAATTGTTGTGTATACAAAAAATACATTAGGAAAGCCCATAGGATGCACAGCATTTCAGGTAAAATTGTGACTAATGTTGAAAACTTGTCAGTTTTACTTTAAGGGAGCGGTCAGGTTCACGCGCGCGGAGCAAAAAACAATTTGAAAAAATATGAAAATGGAGTTATTGTTACCAAAAAATAGCTGAACTTTCTGGCTACACTCTGGTATAATTATTATCCTTGTACGATGTTTCTAAAAGGAATTACAGCCATTTATAACAGGCATGGTGACAGCGCTGACGCTTCATATTGCGTAAGAAGCGCTGACGCGGCTTTGTTTACGTTTTTCCCCCTTATTTTTATCGTTTTTGTATATCTTCGTCTAATATAATACAAATTCACTGTCTGAGATCATGCCCGAGCGGGCGGAGCTAATATGGTCAAGTAACCAGTCAGGTACCCTGGGTATAGTACCCAAAATGGCCGACACCTCCAGCCAACAAAATATTCCATAAATATTCCATACCCACGCTAATATCAATTATAAGGCTTATTTATCTATCACAATTGATCTATTATGACATAATGCAATATTATAATAGCATATAAACATAAAAAGCACACCGAAAAAAATATATAGCATAATATGATGCCCAAGAGGGAAAAATTTCTATCGGTGTATCCCCTGAAGTTTTGTTATCTCTTAAAAGTGATGAGAGAAAACGAATTTACAATGGTTAACTGTAATAAACACTTGTAGGTCACGCAAAAAGTGTAAAATAAAGCGAATTTTTCGGGGAAAAAAATTATTTCCCAGGCAGCTGGGGTGCCGCGCGCTTCGGCCTATATCTCGAAAGTAACTTATTTACCTATTTAGGGGGAATCCATCTTTATTTATGATTGAATTGACTTGATTTTCACAACAAACATAGAATGATTGCTTTACAAGTTTACATGTACCTTTCTGAACTATCTCAAATATTTTTAGATTTATGTGGGCAACAAGACCGACATCTTCCAATATGTCAAAAAAGTTATGAAACTTAATTTTTTTTAGCATGAAGATAAGGTTTATTTTAGAATAGGTACGGGCCTGTACAAGGGTGTGTAAAGAAAGTTGAAAATGAACATAAATAAGAGTAAGATGATGAGGGTATCCAGTGAGATAGGTAAAGAAAAATTGGTTATCACAGTGGAGGGAGAGAGTATGGAAAAAGTGAACGTGTTTAGATATTTCGGAGTAGATTTGTCAAATGGGGTTACAAAGGACGAGGTTAACGATAGAATTGATGAAGGAAAAAAGGCGAGTGGTGCATGGAGGTATCTTTATTTTATTTTATTATCACACTGGCCGATTCCCACCAAGGCAGGGTGGCCCGAAAAAGAAAAACTTTCACCATCATTCACTCCATCACTGTCTTGCCAGAAGGGTGCTTTACACTACAGTTTTTAAACTGCAACATTAACACCCCTCCTTCAGAGTGCAGGCACTGTACTTCCCATCTCCAGGACTCAAGTCCGGCCTGCCGGTTTCCCTGAATCCCTTCATAAATGTTACTTTGCTCACACTCCAACAGCACGTCAAGTATTACAAACCATTTGTCTCCATTCACTCCTATCAAACACGCTCACGCATGCCTGCTGGAAGTCCAAGCCCCTCGCACACAAAACCTCCTTTACCCCCTCCCTCCAACCCTTCCTAGGCCGACCCCTACCCCGCCTTCCTTCCACTACAGACTGATACACTCTTGAAGTTATTCTGTTTCGCTCCATTCTCTCTACATGTCCGAACCACCTCAACAACCCTTCCTCAGCCCTCTGGACAACAGTTTTGGTAATCCCGCACCTCCTCCTAACTTCCAAACTACGAATTCTCTGCATTATATTCACACCACACATTGCCCTCAGACATGACATCTCCACTGCCTCCAGCCTTCTCCTCGCTGCAACATTCATCACCCATGCTTCACACCCATATAAGAGCGTTGGTAAAACTATACTCTCATACATTCCCCTCTTTGCCTCCAAGGACAAAGTTCTCTGTCTCCACAGACTCCTAAGTGCACCACTCACTCTTTTTCCCTCATCAATTCTATGATTCACCTCATCTTTCATAGACCCATCCGCTGACACGTCCACTCCCAAATATCTGAATACGTTCACCTCCTCCATACTCTCTCCCTCCAATCTGATATTCAATCTTTCATCACCTAATCTTTTTGTTATCCTCATAACCTTACTCTTTCCTGTATTCACCTTTAATTTTCTTCTTTTGCACACCCTACCAAATTCATCCACCAATCTCTGCAGCTTCTCTTCAGAATCTCCCAAGAGCACAGTGTCATCAGCAAAGAGCAGCTGTGACAACTCCCACCCTGTGTGTGATTCTTTATCTTTTAACTCCACGCCTCTTGCCAAGACCCTCGCATTTACTTCTCTTACAACCCCATCTATAAATATATTAAACAACCACGGTGACATCACACATCCTTGTCTAAGGCCTACTTTTACTGGGAAAAAATTTCCCTCTTTTCTACATACTCTAACTTGAGCCTCACTATCCTCGTAAAAACTCTTCACTGCTTTCAGTAACCTACCTCCTACACCATACACTTGCAACATCTGCCACATTGCCCCCCTATCCACCCTGTCATACGCCTTTTCCAAATCCATAAATGCCACAAAGACCTCTTTAGCCTTATCTAAATACTGTTCACTTATATGTTTCACTGTAAACACCTGGTCCACACACCCCCTACCTTTCCTAAAGCCTCCTTGTTCATCTGCTATCCTATTCTCCGTCTTACTCTTAATTCTTTCAATTATAACTCTACCATACACTTTACCAGGTACACTCAACAGACTTATCCCCCTATAATTTTTGCACTCTCTTTTATCCCCTTTGCCTTTATACAAAGGAACTATGCATGCTCTCTGCCAATCCCTAGGTACCTTACCCTCTTCCATACATTTATTAAATAATTGCACCAACCACTCCAAAACTATATCCCCACCTGCTTTTAACATTTCTATCTTTATCCCATCAATCCCGGCTGCCTTACCCCCTTTCATTTTACCTACTGCCTCACGAACTTCCCCCACACTCACAACTGGCTCTTCCTCACTCCTACAAGATGTTATTCCTCCTTGCCCTATACACGAAATCACAGCTTCCCTATCTTCATCAACATTTAACAATTCCTCAAAATATTCCCTCCATCTTCCCAATACCTCTAACTCTCTGTGCAGACAAAAAAACGTTATCCATGGAGTTAGAGAAGGGAATGTTCAAGAGTACAATCTTGTATGGGTGTGAAGCATGGGTTGTGAATGTTACAGTGAGGAGGCTGGAGGTAGTGGAGATGTTGTGTCTAAGGGTAGTGTGTGGCAAAAATATTATGCAGAGAATTTGTAGTGTGGAAATTAGGTGGTCTGGAGTTAAGAGTACATATTATTCAGAGGGCTGAAGAGGTGTTATTAAGGTGGTTTGGTCATATAGATAAGATGGAGCAAAACAAAATGACTTGGAGGGTGTATAAATCTCTAGTGGAGGGGAGGAGGGATAAGCTAGGGGGAGGGGAGTAAAAGAGGTTTTATGTGCAAGGGGCCTGGACTTTCAGCAGGCATGTGTGAGCATGTTAGATAGGAGTGAATAGAGATGAATGGTTTTTGGAACCTGATGAGCTGTTGGAATGTGAGCAGGGTAATATTTTGTGAAGGGATGTAAGGAAACTGGTTAGCCAGACTTGAGTCCTGGAGGTGGGAAGTAAAATCCCTGCACTTATAGGAGGGGTTTGGGATATTGGCTGTTTGGAGTGGCATCTAAACTGTCATATCTGGGCACCTCTACAAAGACGGTGATTGTGTGAACGATGGTGCAAGTGTTTTATTTTTTTTGGGTTGCCCTGCTTTGGTGGGAGATGGCTGACATGTTGAAAAAAAAAAATTACAAGGTGTGAATGTGTTACACTATTGGAAGTTATCTGAATATTATTTCAGCAAACTAGGATATAAAATGTTAAGTATAATAATTATTCTGTGTAAAATTCCTGGTACAGCAGCTGTATCTGCATGAAGGGACTTGAAACATGGTACAGTGGACCCCCGAATTAAGTTGTCATCGGAATAAGTAACTTTTTCGTCAAAATGTTGGCTCGGTGAACATCACTGAACTCAGTGTAAGTCTTTCGTGTCAGGGCCTGAGTGGCCCCGACACTCCATGTACAGCCAGTTTGCCATTGTTTACCAGCCAGTGAGGACGATCCCACTCGTTCATACGATACATTTTGTATTATTTTGATCTATTTAGTGCTTGTAACTGCTAAATAAGCCACCATTGGCCCAAAGAAAGCTTCTAGTGCCAACCAACCATTTTGTAAAGGGCTGAGATAAAGGGGAGAATGTGCCTTTATTGGCAATTCTGCAATATGTACGATTCTATAGCAGTAGGAGTGTAAAAAGGCTACAGCGCCAGCCAGCGATAGTGTAGCCTTAACAGTGTAGCAAATAAGTTAAGCGATTAATTGATAGAAAAAGGACAGCATAAAACTGACTCCTCCATTGTTGTTGGAGGTATATAGGGGTACTGACTAACTCTGCTGCTGCTTTCACCACCATTATATAAGGCTTATCTTTCAGTGGCACATATACACCCAAGAACAAACAACACACCACCACTCGTGACATTCTTAATACCATATTTTATTCATTCTAGAGTATATATTGTGTTTGTATGTTATTAATATTGTTTATTAAGTCACATTAGATGAAGTGTGCTAGATAAATAACTCGTACAGCTGATATTAGTTTCATATTGAAGGACCATCTTGTCCTGTCTCCCAACACAATTCCTGACATACGCCAGAACCAGACACCTCTGGAGCACTTTTTTGGGCGACGGGTCCAGTGACTCTCAAGCTGGTCCTAGTGGCATTAAAAAACAAAGGAAGGAAGTAACCCAGGATAAGGACTTGTTGGGGTTGGAATTTTTCAGCTTCGCCATGCCTTATCACACTGTGTATGCCACTGCAATTCTTAAATCTCTCAAACCAACCTTTGCTGGCCTTAAATTCGCCAATATGAGCACTAGTTCCAGGCATTTTTTCCTGTTCACCTGGGTGTTAGTCGACTGGTGTGGGTCGCATCCTGGGGACAAGATTAAGGACTCCAATGGAAATAAGTTAGTCCTCGATGACGCAGTGACTTTCTTGGGTTATCCTGGGTGGCTAACCCTCTGGGGTTAATCATTTCTCAGTAATTGTTTCTCGTTAAGCCACACCAACAACAGTCTCTCCACATCTTCGAGTAGTACAGCTGACTGCGGTGCAGCACCTGACCATGGTACAGCAGCAGCTGACCGTGGTACAATAGTATTTCGATAGTATTTCTCACCCTTTTTTACCACAGGGTTGGCACTAGAAGCTTTCTTTGGGCCCATGGTGGCTTATTTAGCAGTTACAAGTACTAAAAACAATGGAATAATACAAAATGTATCAAATGTATGCATGGAACTGTTTGCCCTGGCTTGTAAAGAATGGCACACTAGCTGAAGGCAGGGCAGCTGAGGCACTCAGGCCGGACAGAGAGGCTGACGAGTTCAGGACGAATGTCCCTAACAGAGTTTTTCATCATTGACGGAGCCAATATATTTACGCAAAGACACATCGATATCCGATTTTATTGCTAGCCGATGTCATCGTTACCCAAGGGTCCACTGTAATGCTTGTGTATTTTTCAGTGCATATTAGACTGACCAGTTGGGCGCATATTGGACATGTCATTTGTGTACAGTAGAACCTCTAGTCATGACCATAATTTGTTCCAAAACTCTGGTTGCGACCCGATTTGGTCATGACTTGAACCTAATTTCCTTGTTGTATTGTATGTAAATACACAAATTTGGTGAATTTTTTTTTGTGAACTGATTTGTTAGTGTTTGGAAGTGTTTATTTATTTTTTATTTATTTATTTATTTATTTATTTATTTACAATTTGAGCACACATACAGAGGTACAAAAAAATACAGATAAGAGCAGCATGCCAAAGCCACTTATACTATGCATAGCATTACGGGCTGGCTTAAAATTAACTTAAGATTAACTAAGCAATGATGAAATCAGTGATAAAACATTAATGTAAACAGATTACTATAAAGCACAAGTGAGTATTACAAAGACAGGTCATATGGTTGCATGCATTGTTGTACATTCAGTCGTATGGAGTATTCTGTTAGGTAGTGTATTTAAAAAATAATAGTTAGATTGGGTTTTAGGTTTAACATTTATGTGATATAATTGTGAGAAACATTTAAGATATACAATTTATAAGGTTCAGTTATTCAGTATTTATTTGGTTTTGGGTGAGTAAGTGATCTTTGAGAAGAGACTTGAATTTATAAACAGGTAGTGTTTCTTTTATATTTACAGGTAATGAATTCCAGATTTTAGGGCCTTTTATGTGCATTGAGTTTTTGCATAGTGTGAGATGGACACGAGGAACATCAAAGAGTGATCTATGCCTTGTGTTATGGTCATGTGTTCTGTTGAGGTTGGCAAGGAGATGTTTGAGGGGAGGGTTAATATCAGAGTTAAGTGTTCTATGTATGTAATAGGTGCAGTAATAAGTGTGGATGTTTTGTATGGTGAGTAGGTTTAGTGTATTGAATATTGGTGGAGTGTGCTGCCTGTAGTGAGAATTTATCATTATTCTAACTGCAGCCTTTTGTTGGGTAATTAGTGGTCTGAGATGGTTAATTGTTGTTGAGCCCCATGCACAAATTCCATAGGTGAGATAGGGGTAAATAAGAGAGTGATATAGGGCCAGGAGGGCTGACTGTGGAACATACAGTGGACCCCCGCATAGCGACCTTAATCCGTGCAAGAGGGCTGGCTGTTATGCGAAATGTTCGGTATGCGAATGAATTTTCCCCATAAGAAATAATGGAAATCAAATTAATCCGTGCAAGACACCCAAAAGTATGAAAAAAAAAATTTTACCACATGAAATATAGATTTTCCTACACACAAAGAGAAGGATACATGCACAATAGTAGAGTAGTACATGCACAATATATATTGTGCATGTACTACTCTACTAAATGAAGAATAAATGACACTTACCTTTATTGAAGATGCAGCAATGACTGATGAGACACTGTGTCCTGGGAGTGCCTTTTCCTCCTGAGTACTGTAGGTCCTGTTTGGTATTTTCTTCCAGAACAGGCCTTATCACACTGTGTATGTCACTACGATTCTTAAATCTCTCAAACCAACCTTTGCTGGCTCTAAATTCACCAATATGAGCACTAGTTCCAGGCATTTTCCCTGTTCACCTGGGTGTTAGTCGACTGGTGTGGGTTGCATCCTGGGAGACAAGATTAAGGACCCCAATGGAAATAAGTTAGACAGTCTTCGATGACACTGACTTTTTTGGGCTATCCTGGGTGGCAAATCCTCTGGGGTTAATTGTTTCTTGGTATTCTCAATAAGCCACACCAACAATGGTGCTACAGCAGCAGCAGCAGCTGACGGTGGTACAGCAGCAACAGACGATGCTACAGCAGCAGCAGACGATGCTACAGCAGCAACTGACGATGTTACAGCAGCAGCAGATGATGCTACAGCAGCAGCAGCAGCTGACGGTGGTACAGCAGCAACAGACGATGCTACAGCAGCAGCAGATGATGCTACAGCAGCAACTGACGATGTTACAGCAGCAGCAGACGATGCTACAGCAGCAGCAGCAGACGATGCTACAGCAGCAGCAGCAGCTGACGGTGGTACAGCAGCAACAGACGATGCTACAGCAGCAGCAGCAGCTGACGGTGGTACAGCAGCAACAGACGATGCTACAGCAGCAACAGACGATGCTACAGCAGCAGCAGACGATGCTACAGCAGCAACTGACGATGTTACAGCAGCAGCAGACGATGCTACAGCAGCAGCAGCAGCAGACGATGCTACAGCA
Organism: Cherax quadricarinatus; assembly: GCF_038502225.1. Taxonomy (NCBI): domain Eukaryota; kingdom Metazoa; phylum Arthropoda; class Malacostraca; order Decapoda; family Parastacidae; genus Cherax; species Cherax quadricarinatus. The sequence continues at coordinate 16,517,440 of NC_091340.1, forward strand.
GCAGCAGCAGCTGACGGTGGTACAGCAGCAACAGACGATGCTACAGCAGCAGCAGACGATGCTACAGCAGCAGCAGACGATGCTACAGCAGCAGCAGACGATGCTACAGCAGCAGCAGACGATGCTACAGCAGCAGCAGACGATGCTACAGCAGCAGCAGACGATGCTACAGCAGCAGCAGACGATGCTTCAGCAGCAGCAGACGGTACTACAGCAGCAGGAGCAACTGACGGTGGTACAGCAGCAGCAGCTGACGGTGGTACAGCAGCAGCAGCAGCTGTACCACCAATAGTAGCGATGGTTGATTGGGGTTTATTATACAACCTGGCCAGCTCGGAGACACGCACTCCACTTTCATACTTGTCAATGATCTTTTTCTTCATCTCCATAGTAATTCTCACCCTTATTGCTGTAGGGTTGGCACTAGAAGCTTTCTTGGGGCCCATGGTCACTTATTTTCCAGAAAAAAATCACCAAAAACACTGTAATAATACAAAATGTTCCGATTGTATGCTTGGATGTTACCGCGGAGGCTGGCTGGTAAACAATGCCACCGGCGGAACATGTGAGCGTGGCTCAGGCCGCACATTGGACGCGTCTCGGACGAAGGGCGCTGAGCGGGTTTTTGGGCGGTATGCGAGGCAAAATTTTAGCGATCAAAGCGTCCGGTATGCTGATTGTCCGTTATGCAAGGCGTCCGGTATGCGGGGGGTCCACTGTAGTACGTATCTTCGATAGTATGCCTACAGTCTTGGAAATTTTCTTAGAAATTTGTTGTATGTGTATGAAATTTGAGTCTATTATCAAGGTGGATTCCTAAGAATTTTCCCTCTGTTAGCTTTGTGATAGGTGATCCGTTTATCATTATGTTAAGAGGGACATCTGTAGCTCTGTTACCAAACTGAATGAAGTAGGTTTTGTCAATGTTTAGTGTAAGTTTGTTAGTCCTCATCCAGGTAGATATTTTCTGTAATTCGGTATTTACAGTATTGGCTAGCGTGACTGGGCTCGGGTGGGAGAAGACATATGTAGTGTCATCTGCAAATAGTGTGGGTTTGAGCAATTGCGAAGCATTTGGTAGGTCATTTATGTATAGGAGAAAGAGAAGAGGGCCAAGGACTCTTCCCTGTGGGACACCAACTGTAATTGGTTGTGCAGAAGAGTTTGCCCCATTTTCGTACACATATTGGCTTCTGTTGCTGAGGTATGACTTGAGGTAGTTGAGGGAGTGCCCTCTTATACCATAGTGCGACAATTTTACGTGGAGCAAGTCATGGTCAACTGTATCAAAAGCTTTACGTAAGTCAATGAAGATCCCCAGTGGGACTTCTTTTTTCTCTATTGCAGTGTATATATGTTCTAGCATGTGTATAATAGCATCATTAGTATTTTTATTTGGCCTGAATCCAAATTGGCAGGGGTTGAGTATGTTTTGGGAGATAAGGTACGAGTAGATTCGTTTATGAATTAATTTTTCGAAGATTTTTGAGAGGGGGTGTAAGTTGGATATTGGCCTATAGTTATTCAACTCTATTTGGTCTCCTCCTTTGTGGATCGGGGTGACCCTTGCTATTTTGAGTACTGTAGGGAAGGTGGAGGATTCAGTGGATTTGTTGAAGAGTGTTGCAATGATTGGTGATAGCACTTGTGACACTTTTTTGTATATAAAGGGTGGTAAGGTATTTAAGTATCCTGCCTTGTTTTTTAGTGCGTTGATAATAAGGGAGACTTCGTATGGGTTAGTCGGAGCTAGGAACAGTGTGTTCGGGTAGTTGCCGGTGAGGTAGTCATTTGGTGGGTATCTGAGCTTGGGATTTTATTGGCAAGGTTTTGTCCTATAGTGGAGAAGAAATCATTGAGTCTGTTTGCTGTTTCTGTTGGTGGGAGTTGGGGTTCATCTGATTTTGCTAATTTTATTGCGCTATTTCGTGATATCTTTTTTGTTCCCAGAATTTCTGATAGGGTTTTCCAGGTCTTTTTTATATCACCTCGTAAGTTGGATAATCTGTTCTCATAATACAATTTTTTGCCTTTCTTATCAGGCTGGTTAGGATTGACGAGTAACGTTTTGTTTGGTCTCTGGTTATGTGACCCATTCTGTACTGTTTTTCATATTGGTGTTTTGTATTTATGGATTTGAGAATGCTGGGTGTTAGCCAGGGACTGTTCAGTCTCTTAGCTGTCATCTGTTTAGTTTTTTTAGGGCAGTGCTTGTTATAGAGGTATTGGGTCTTTTTTAGAAAATTATTAATACATTCGTCAATATCTGTATAGATTTCTAGCTCAGTGTGCCAGTCAATGTTTGCTACTGCTGTTGTGAAGTTATTAATGGCTGCCTCATTGTGAAGTCTGAAGGTGACTTTAGTAGTGTCTTGGGGTAGTTTACTAAGAGTTGTTATGAGGAAAGTAGGGTAGTGGTCTGTGGTATTATCTGTAATTCTGCCTGATTTTAAAGGGGATATGGTGTTGGTCCAGATGTGGTCAAGTAGGGAAACACTAGTCTCTGTAACTCTTGTAGGTTTTGTTGCTGTTGGTAGCAACATACAGTTACTCATTGTGTTTGTGAATTCAGTAACGTGTGGGTCCTGGTCTTGCAGGAGATTTATATTGAAGTCACCTGAGAGTAGTAAGTGATCTTTGTTCATGCGTGCATCAGTTTATAACCAGAGTTTCCACTGTTTTTCTGGAATATTGGCAAAAATGAGCTTTTCTGCTACTTTGAGTTCAATTTCAAGCTACTTTCAGTCCTGAAACTAATCAGAATCATTTCTATTCCTGTATTGTATCTCATTTTATCAAATGAGACCAAGAAACCTAGAATGCAGCCATAAAAACCGTATGAAAATACACTGCAAAATTGCTCTTTTAAACCAAAAACACTGCTGCATTTTTTCTCATGCACTGCGTGCTGCAGGATTCTTATGTGGTGCACACTTACTGCATAGACCCATTCTCTCACATCTAGGTCCAACTTTACCACTCGCATCTTATCTGAGTGAACTGAGCTCATGGCTTCAAAGTGGTGATATAATGGGATCAGTACTGAAAGGGTTAAGGTAGGTGATATATTACACATTTTTATACAGGACATGGATGTAAATAATAGAGTTGGTAATGTAAAAAAAAAAATGCTTCTATCTTAAGAATACCCATTCAAAGATTTTCTTTTTTCAGATTTTGAAGTTTCATGCTACCTGATGGTATAACAGAATATCAAACTAGGCTGGTTTAGGGCATTTAAAAACATGTAGATGGAAGGTGGTCTAGGGTTTAAGAGTTTGATGAGGATATTTTATAATTTTCTCACCAGCACATCAAATCCAAGGTAATCTCTGAATGATCTTGTGGTGAAGCTGTTGCAGGCCATCACTTGAAGTGTAAACCGTTTAACCAATTCCTTTTTTTATTTTTATTATTTTTATTATCACACTGGCCGATTCCCACCAAGGCAGGGTGGCCCGAAAAAGAAAAACTTTCACCATCATTCACTCCATCACTGTCTTGCCAGAAGGGTACTTTACACTACAGTTTTTAAACTGCAACATTTACACCCCTCCTTCAGAGTGCAGGCACTGTACCCAATTCCTTTTGTCTTTAATAAAGTTCTAGTAAAACTTTATTAGGTGTGATGAAATTCAATGTTCGAAGAGCTTTGGATTATCAATTTTTACTGTTTTCTGCTCATTGAGTAATGGATCCCTTTAAGGAGGGTGCCTTGGTGCTGAAGGGACATTGATGAAAGGACTTAGAGCTGCACTCTCTGCTCAAACCCAATTACCCATTTCCCAAATGCTATAAGATTTATAAATTTTGAACTTTACCATAAATACAATCATAGTTAATCTTCATTAAATATAATACCCATGTTTACGAATGTAATACAGTTAGAAATACAGAAAACTCTTCTTTTCCCCAAGAGTAAAGCTGCTTATCAACCAAGATACTGGTGAGGCTGTTGCCATGAAGACAGTTGACCTTATTAAACACAAAGATGCTGCTAATGCTGTACGAAAAGAGATGTGTTTACACCGCATGCTGAAGAATCCTCACATCATAAAATTTTATGGTAAGACTAAAGTATATTCTTGAATATAAGTAGAGGAACATATGTTTAAGTGTCCACCCCTATGTACATGGAATTAACTTCCTGGGTAATTCTTAAGGAGCAATTTTTGTAATTCATAAACATTTTAAATATATTTAAAGTAATAATTATATAAGTCTACCACTGAAATGGTATAAAAAATAACCTCCCCCCTGCTTTATTGTGATTTGTTGACCCTTTCAGGGTTGGAACCCCCTGAGCTGAAACTTGCTCTCAGGGTCAGAGAATTTAAAAAAAAGAAATTCTTTGTAAATGATAGAGAATCTCTTTCCAAAGGAAATGAAATCAAAAGTGTGGAATTTGATGGGAAACTTGCGGAATTACACTCTTGCAAAGTTATCACTCTGTAATATTTATGCAGCGGCGATTTTTGCCCACTTTGAGCCCTATTTTCAGCCAATTCCATTGTTCCAGTCAGCCTAACTCGTAATAGCTATATTGCTAGTATTCTTTCTGTTCTGTCGATTGAGTACAAGAAACCGCCCATTTACCTGTTTCAACTACCCAATAAAGTGATCAGAAATTGGTAATTACACCATTTTCACACAAGTAAAAAATTGCCAATTTCCAAATAGGGTTCAGAATACACATTCCTTGAACTAAAACATTTCCTTTGTTCATTAGTCATGTCCTCAGGCCTCTACTATATTACACTTACTTTCCATTTCAAATTTTTATTTACACACAAAAAATAGAAGATTTACTGTTATGCAGAATACTGCATTATTGTAATTGTATAAATAATGTCAGCACATTCATGAACACATTAAACTGACCACGTGGATGCATATTGGATGATTGATGTAATTTGTGTAACTGGATTATTGGCAAAAATCAAAGATTTCTGCTACTTTGTGCTCGATTTTGAGCTACTTTGTCCTGAAACCTATTAGTCATGTCTATTTCTGTAATATATGTTCCGTTCTGTCAAATGAGACCAAAAATACAGCCATAAAAACCATGCAAAAAAACGCAGCAGATTTGCCGTTTTAAATAAAAAAAAGCTGTTTTCCTCGTGTAGTGCGTGCTGCAGGATTTTTTTTACATAGTGCTCACTTACTGCATAGACTCATTCTCTCATATCTAGGTGTTTGTTTGCAGTGAAAGGATCCTATATTCAATTAATAATACTGGAAATAGCTCAGGCACACTTTGCCATGACAATATTATTAATGTTCACTGTAGTGCACAAAAAAGTATGGTTTCTCTAATGATTTTTTCTGTCATGCAACACTGAATAAATGTTTTGGCCATATTAAAACTGCTTGAAGGTATGATATTCCTCAAAACATGGCTTGAGGCACAATGGAGTACCACACAACTTAGATATATTGTGTATTTGTTTACTTGCTTGCCTTTCTGGTTGTATCTTCCTGGAGGTTGTTCCAGGGGTCATTGCTCTGCAACCTGGTCTGTGACCAGGCCTTGCAGTGGGTCAGGGCTCGGCTGCTGGCAGTCAGGCTGTTGCAACCGGCCACACAGTCCAGCATGCAAACCACAACCCAGCTGGTCATATATTTTATTATTTAAATTAATTTCCCCTTTTATTTCTGTGTAGGTAGTCGCCGTGAGAATTCGATGCAGTACATGTTCCTAGAATATGCAGCTGGTGGAGAACTCTTTGATAGGATAGAACCAGATATTGGAATGCCTCCTCTTCATGCACAGAAATATTTCCAGGAACTTATTAGTGGAGTGGTTAGTATATGAAACGTTTGTACATGTAATTGGTTTTAGAGTTGGCAGATAGTTCTTATTGTCACTATAGTTGACAAATTTCTTTCCCCGAAGTTTATAATTTATAATTAAGCTTATTCTGCATTGCCTTTTCTTGTGCCTTTGTGGTTTCTCTTTCTTGACTTGCATTTCTTTGGTAATAGCGGACCCCCCGGATATCGTAGTTGTTGGATTTCGTAATATGTATTAGGAAGTCAAAAAGTTTTTTCGTCAAAATATTGGCTTGATTGTCACTGAGCTCAGTAAGTCATTTGTCCCAAATGCGTCTGCATGGCACCAGCAGCCCAACACTCAGTGTGACATTGTTTATCAGCCAGTGAGCACCATCCCACGTGTTCATACACTACATTTCGTATTATTCCATTCTTTTTAGTGCTTGCAACTGCTAAATAAGCCGCCATGGGCCCAAAGAAAGTTCCTACTGCCAGCCAGCCCTTCGGTAAAGGGCTGAGAAAGAGGGAGAATATGCCTTCAGTGATTCTGCGATGTGTACGATACTAAAGCAGCAAGAGTCGATAAAGGCTATAGCGCCAGCCAACGATAAAGTGTAGCATTAATAGTATAGCAAGTAAGTTAAGTGATTAATCGATAGAAAAAGGACAGCACAAAACTGACTCCTCCAATGTTGTTGGAGGCATATAGGGCTATTGACTAACACCGCCGCCTCTGCTGCCGCCATCACCACCATGTGAGGCTTATCATTCAGTGGCACTTGTACACCCAACAACAAACACAACACTCATCACATACGCAGTGACATATTTTATTCATTCTAGTGTGTATATCACATTTCTATGTTAATGTTTATTATGTCATATTAGATGAATTGTGCTAGATAAATAAGCCGTAGAGCTGATATTAGTGCCATATTGAAGGACTATCTTGTCCTGTCTCCCAACACACCCCTGCCACCACCACAGTTCCTAACATACACCAGAAACAGCCCTCTCTGGAACACATTTTGAGTGACAGGGTCCAGTGACACTCAAGCTGGTCCTAGTGGCATTAAAAAAACAAAGAAGGTAAGTAACCCCAGAAAAGAACTTGGTACTTGAAGTCTCTATGGAAGGGGATTCCCCTTCCAAACCGTAATTTCTCCATCCTCTCCCTGTCTTCAATACACTAAGAAGAGTCTTCAGTAAAGGTAAGTGTCATGTTATTGTTTTAGTCTTCATGTCTCAGTTTTCTGTGTAGGTAAATGTATATTTCATGTAAAAAAAATTATTTTTAATACTTTTGGGTGTCTGGAACAGATTAATTGGATTTACATTATTTCTTGTGGGGAAAATGAATTTGGAAATCGTCAAATTCAGCTTTAGTCACTCTGAAACGGATTAATTGCGATAATCGAGGGTCCACTGTATAAATATTAACCTCCTCTAAATAGTGTTCAAACCTATGCAAGGTTGCATTAATGAGATTAAGTGTTTAACCCTTTCACTCTTGGTCCTGTAATAATACGGCTTGCAAGCCAGTGTCGGTCCTGTAATATTATGCCAAAATTCTAGTGGCTTCAAGTCTTGCAGTAGAAAGCTGGTTGGCCTACATATGAGAGAATGGGTCTGAGTGGTCAGTGTGCGCAGCATGAAAAAAAATCCTGCAGCACGCAGTGCATGATAGAAAAAAAAACTCATGTTTTTGGTTTAAAATGCAAAATTGTGTATTTTCATGTGGTATTTATGGTTGTGTTCTCATTTTCTTGGTCTTGTTTGATAGAATGGAAGATATATTACAGAAATAGAGATGATTTTGAATGGTTTACGGACTAAAAGTACCTTGACATTGAGCTCAAATTAGTGGAAATGTTTGATTTTTTCCGATGTTCGAGTAAACAAGTGTTGCATGTCCAATACACATCAACTGGTGGGTCTAATATGCTTTCAGAAATGCGCCAATATTATTTATATCATTTTTACATAGTGCAGTAGTATGCATCACCGTAAGTCTTCTATTTTTCGTGTGAATAAAAATTCAAAATGGAAAACAAGCATAATACATGTATAAGAGGGGCCTAGAGATGTGACTAATGAACAAAGAAAACATTTTAGTCAAATTGTGTATGAAGTTGGCCAAATTACCAATTTCTGATCACTATTGGGTAGTTGAAATCAGTAAATGGGCAGTTTCTTGTACTCAGTCAATAGAATAAATGAGTTCTAGCGAAATAGCCGAGTTTGGTCAACTGGAACAATGGAATTGGCCGAAATTAGGGCTCAAAGTGGGCGAAATTGCCAATGCTTAAACATCACTGAGACCGCTAACTTCGTAAGAGCATAATTCTGTAAGTTTTCCATCAAATTTCGCACTTTTTGTGTCATTACCACCAGGAAAAGATGCTCTAATTTCATAAGAATTTTTTTTATATGTAAATTCTTAGTGAGAACAAGTTTCTGAGCAGGGGTCTCAACAGTGTAAGGGTTAAACTCCAGTTGTACATAAATCCCCTTGTAACCCAACTATTTGATATATGTAAAGCTCTGTAGATTCTCATTTCTGAGGTTTTCATGCATAATTTACTGATCACGTGTAAATTTCACACATATCAACCTCCTTTCTACTGGGTTTTGAATCCATGCAAGATCGTCATCGCAGTTCTCACAGGGGGACCAGTAAAATGAATTGTTTAAATCTTTGATACCCATTTTCTGGGAAAAAACTTTTCTCAAGTTACATCATCACTTACACTTGCCATTCCTTTGAATCATCAACTGTATGCTATGAATGTTTTCTTTACTGTGTAGCCTTTTGATAATGTTAATAGACTATTTTTTGTTCTAAAGGGAATTGTACTAAGCACAGTTGACTTTATCTTAATAGTTTGACATCTTGCTTCACAAATAACCACACATAGAAGAGAGGAGCTTACGACGACGTTTTGGTCCGACTTGGACCATTTACAAAGTCACATTAACGAGAAGTAGAGCAGGAAGTGGTAGTGGTAATTGTAGTAGTGGTGGTAGTAGTAGTGGACATAGAAGGAAGTAGTAGTGGGGAAGGAGGAGGAGCAAGCCTATTTCTTGTTCCTCCTGTCCTCTTCAATACTTTGGAGAAACTGGCTGATCTCTTTCTGACAGACTTAGAGAGCACAAAAGTAGTGTTAGGCTTGCCGACACTAACAATGCTCTTTTCTGCCACGTCAGAGATCACAGCCATCCTATTGACTGATCTTATGCTAAAACTGTCTTCCCTACTTCCAACTTCAACAGTCGCCGTCTGGTTGAATCCTTCCTAATACAACTTTCCTTGTATGAATCTTAGTCTTGGCTTCATCTCTGTAGATGCCTTCCTTTCCCACTACATTGTAAAATGCTCCAAACTTCAAAATACCCGTGACCTAACCTGATTCCTCCTTTCCTTTTCTTCTCCCTCTTCCTCTTTCCTCTGTCCTTTTTTTCCTCTGGGTTGTCTTTCTTCTGCCTTGTGTTTTTGTTCCCTCATTATTTATTTTTTATTATTTCTCCCCCTCTGTGTTCTTGCTCATACCCTCTGTGGGCTCATAGCTCCCTTGCAGTGCTCCCCTTTCTTAGTATTTGACTGCCGCCGCCTCCTCCTCACTTCCCCACTACTACTACTTTCCACCTCCACTACTACTACCACTACCACTTCCTGCATATATATACCCTTCCTGCTCTACTTCTCATTAGTGTGACTGTAAATGGTCCAAGTCGGACTGAAACGTCGTCGTAAGCTCCTCTCTTCTATGTGCGGTTATTTGTGTATCATTCCAGTCACAGTATTGTGCCATTTTTTAGTTATTGTTACATCTTGCTCTTGTACATGCATACATCGTTTTTTCCTTTGTTGTAAATTACTGCCACCTGCTACTATTCATGATGTTTCAAGGAAGGCGATGGGTACTAGCTTTGTTACCCAGAAAATAAAAAAATAATAGCTGTTTATGTTGTTCATGATATACTTAATGCAACTTTGTTTTTTGTTGGTTGGTATATTGTACTATCTGGTAAGTATCCTGCTGCAGTAATGGGTAACTTCAGAGTGCAATTTTACAGCAACTCTGTTTTCGGTTAGCATTTCATCTCTTCAATATGAAAATTGAATAATAGTTTTTCTTAAATATTAGACCTACAAGAATGAAGCATTAACCATATTTTATTAAAAAAAAAAGTCCCTGCAAATATTGGTTAAGTATTTTGTGCAAATAAATGACATTCAGTCCATTATATTCATTGTGTGATTGATAAAGTAGTGAACCCTGTAGGAATAGCATATAACTAACTTTAAGTATCTTAATTACTATATTACTTGAACAGAGGTTTTAGCATTAACTTTAGAAAATATTGCTTGTATTCCTTATTTCATAGTTGGTGTTATTTTGAAGATTTGCAATGGAGGTCATGATATTGAATTTGTGAGAGATGGGGTCTTTGGTATTACCAGGATGCATGTAGAGCAGTCATGCACCAGGTGTACCAAGGCACCTCAACTACACACACACACTTGCAAGTCATGGCTTATTACAGCAAAAAATGCACTTACAAAAGTGGCACTTAAGAATAAATTAGTTTTAAGACTATTGAGTTGCAATATGAACAGGTGTGAAACATAATCATCCTTTAGGTCAGGGGTGGGTAAACCACAGCCCGTGGGCTGCATGCGGCCCGCCAAAGGTTTTCGTGCGGCCCGCCAAGATCGTGTTAGTTTGGGACAAAATGTTAGTAAATTTGAAAAAAAAATGTTACCACGTGACACCAAATAATATTGTGGAACATAACACGTTACCTGTGAATTTCTGAATGTGGCCCCTGCACTGAAAAGTTTGCCCACCCATGCTTGAGAATAATGCTTTCTTTACAAAGAATTGGCTTGTAAGTTGGGAGGAGGCCTTGTATACTCTCCAGGGTAGAAGGTTAATAGACAGTAACCAACTAGTGACTTACTACCCACATGTGATGTGTAAAACAATTTCCTGTTTGTTTTAAACCAGCAGGATTTCTGATGTTTCTTGAGCATGTGTGACAGCAAGCAACTTTAACAATTTTGCTTATCTTTAGTATTTGTAGCAAGTCCTTTGATAATATATGGGACATATTCCTAAAATTTGTGGCCTTGTGTAAAATAGTATTTTGTAACATGAAGAATATTTGGGGGGGGGGGGATGGATTACATTCTTAACACTTCAAAAAATGCCCAACTACTATTTTTTTTAATATCCTTATGCATCTATAATAAATGTTACCTTACTTTACTTCCTAATAGTTCTTACCTGTTGACATAGTATGTAGAGAGAACTGAGTTGGATATAGTGAAGCTGATGAACTCAAACTCAGCACTAAGTATACATGCAGACATTATAATAAAAGCCGCATTGTCTTGCAAAATTATGCTAAACGAATGGAAACTTGCTACATGTATACCAAACAAATAGGTACTGAAGATTGATATATTTAGATACTAATAAGAAAGAAAATGAAGATGGTGAAGGAGGTTATCGCTTTTTGAGAGGTACAACAGCTTATTGCAGGAGCTCCTATCTCAGTTGTGTAGAAGGTTATGGCTCAATATGACATAATCTGTGGTAGCCCTGTAAACCCTATTCACAATTGAAATACTCATGGATGGCATCAGCCACACTCACTACACAACTTTCATCATTTTTATCAGCAATTTCTTTAAAGCACGGAGTTTCCAAGTGATACACGAGTAAGGCTTTGCTTTGCAATCCCCACTAGTATTACTACAAAACGTGAGAGTTAGCCTGTCTTTCGTAGGCTTGTGTCTTGAGAGTGCCTTTTCCTCCTGATAAATGTAGGTCCTGTTTGGCATTTTCTTCCAAAACAAGCCTGTTTTGTCACAATTGAACACTTGGGGGTTTTAATTTTTCAGTCTGTGTACCCCTTAAAGTCCTGCACATATTTTTCAGTCGCTTTTTTGTCAGAACTGGCAGCCTTACCATGCCTTATCACACTGTATGCCACTACGATTCTTAAATCTCTCAAACCAGCCTTTGCTGGCCTTAAATTCATCAATATGAGCACTATTTGGAGGCATTTTCTTAATGAGATCTGCATACAACTGCCTTGCCTTTTCACATACTATTGACTGAGAAACCCTAGCTGATGATTGTTTCTCGTTGATCCACACCAAGAACAGTCTCTCCACATCTTCGAGTATTTGCAGTCTCTGTTTTGTAAGCATACTTGCACCTTTCACAACAACAGCTTCCTTGATTGCCTTTTTTGTTGGCCAAGATAACGATGGTTGAATGGGGTTTATATAACCTGACCAACTCGGAGACACGCACTCCACTTTTGTATTTTGTGATGATCTCTTTCAGTTCAATAGTATTTTTCACCCTCTTTACCACAGGGCTGGCACTAGAAGCATTCTTTGGACCCATGGTGGCATTTAGCAATTACAAGCACTAAAAACAATGGAATAATACAAAATATATCGCATGTACGTGTGGAATCGTCCTGACTGGCATGTAAACAATGGCACCCTGACTGTAAATGGAGTCATGGAGTGGCCAGGCAGCTCAGGCCACACGGACTAGTTTGGGACGAATGTCCTTAACTGAGTTCTTGGGCATTAACAGAGTCAATATTTTGCTGCAAAAATGTGGCGTTATCCGATTTTGCCATTAGCCGATGACGCCAATACCCGAGGGTCCACTGTAATGTACTGAATACTCTCCAATTCTTTACTCAGGCTCTGTATATAAATTAAGCTTTTATAAGTCAGAGAGAGCTGGGAAAATGTTCAGTGTCTTTGCAACACTGATTGGGAGCCATCGGGCAAGACTTGTGGCCCAGAGACCACATTGTGAAGATCTACTAAGTTTACTATCTAAATTTTGTGCAGTCATGTGCCGTAAAAAAAAAAAAAGCCACTGCAGTGCATCATGGAAATGCTATGTTAGTCCACCATTGTTCACCATGGCCTGCCCATAGGATACTCATAACATGTTGATTATTCAGCTGTAACAGTTAAAACACAGGTTGTGGAATCTGAAAATGTTTTAAGAGTAGTGGGGGGGGGGTTGAGGGTTGGAATAGTTTTAAAAAATGCAGTATTATAATGTGGGACAGAAGTTTGTGGCTATAGGAGGGTGGGTGCAGAAGGAAAAAGGAGCGATTGGTGGAATGATGAAATAAAGGGTATGATAAAAGAGGAGAAGGTAGCTTATGAGAGATTTTTACAAAGCAGAAGTGTTATAAGAAGAGCAGAATATATGGAGAGTTAAAGGAAGGTGAAGAGTGGTGAGAGAGTGCAAAAGGAGAGCAAATGATATTGGGAGAGGCACTGTCAAGAAATTTTGCTGAAAAAATTTTGGAGTGAGATAAACAAGTTAAGAAAGCCTAGGGAATGAATGGATTTGTTAGATAAAAAACAGTAAGGGAGTTAGATGGGGAGCTGGAGGTATTGGGTGGATGGCGGGAATATTTTGAGGAACTTTTGAATGTCGATGAAGGGAGGTGGTAATTCCATGCACTGGTCAGGGAGGTATAACATCTTCTAGGAGTGAAGAAGAGCAAGATGTGAGAGTGCGTGACGTATTGCGTAGAATGAAAGGGGGTAAAGCAGCTGGAACTGACGGGATAATGACGAATGTTAAAAGCAGGTGGGGATAGTGTTGGAGTGGTTGGTATTTTTGTTTAATAAATGTATGAAAGAGGGGAAGGTACCTAGGGATTGGCAGGGAGCCTGTATAGTTTGTTTATATAAAGGGAAGGGGGACTAAAGAGATTGTAAAAATTATAGGGGAATAAGTTTACCGAGTACACTAGGAAGTGTACGGTAGGGTTATTATTGAAAGAATTAGAGGCAAGTCAGAGAGTAGGATTCCGGATAAGCAAGGAGGCTTTAGACTGAGTAGGGCACGTGTAGATCAAGTGTTTACATTGAAGCATATATGTGAACATTATTTAGATAAAGGTAGGGAAGTTTTCATTGCATTTATAATTTAGATAGTGGATAGGGGAGCAATGTGGCACAGATGTTGCAGGTATATGGAATAGGTAGTAAGTTACTAAAGGCTGTAAAGAGTTTTTATGAGGATAGTGAGGCTCGGGTTAAGGTGTGTAGAAGAGAGGGAGACTACTTTCCGGTAAAGGTGGGTCTTAGACAGGGATGTGTAATGTCACCATGGTTGTTTAACCCTTTGACTGTCGCAACCCCAAATCCTGAGGGGTCTCCTGGTGTCAAAAAATTAAAAAAAAAAAAAAAAATCGTATGAAATGGAGAATCTTTTCCCAGTGGTAACAACACCAAAAGAAAGAAATTTGATGGAAAACTTGTGGAATTATGCTCTCGTGAAGTTAGCGACCTAGGCAATATTTACGAATTGGTAATTTCACCCACTTTGAGCCCTATTTTCGGCTAATTCCATTGGTCCAGTCAACGAAACTCATAGCTATTTCTTTAGAACTCCATTTGTTCTTTGGATTGTGTACAAGAAACTGCCCATTTACTGATTTCAACTACCCAATAACGTGGTCAGAAATTTGCAATTTTGCCAATTTCACACAAATTAAAAAAATATGCCAGTTTCAAAAAAGGGTCCAGAATGAGCAATGCAGACAATACTGGCTCTAAAATAGCATTTTCTTTGTTCATCAGTCACGTCTCCAGGCCCCTCTGATATTACTCCTGCTTTCCATTTTGAATTTTTATTCAAACAAAATAATAGATTCACTGTTATGCAGACTACCTCAATATTGTAATAATTGTATAACTAATGTCAGCCCATTCATGACTGCATATTAGGATGGCTAGTTGGACATTTATTGGATAATATCATTTACTCTTGAACATTGGCAAAAATCAAACATTTCCTCTACCTTAAGCTCCATTTCAAGGTCCTTTTCTTAGTAAAGCCAGTCAAAATCACCTCTATTTCTATAATGTGTTTTCCATTCTATCGAATGAGACCAAGAAAACGAGAATACAACCATAAATACTAAACAAAAATACGCCACAAAGTTGGCGTTTTAATCCAAAAACACGGTCAGTTTTTTTTCTTCTAGTTATGCACTGTGTGCTGCAGGATTTTTTTACACGGTGCACACTGACCACACAGACCCATTCTTTCACATGTAGTCCTACCAGCTTTCTCATGCTCGATTTAAAGCCGCTACAATTTTTAAGTATATATACGTCAAAAACGGTGGCTCGTAAGACGTATATATACGACTGAAACAGTCAAAGGGTTAATATATTTATAGATGGGGTTGTAAAAGAAGTAAATGCTAGGGTGTTGGGGAGAGGGGTGGGATTAAATTATGGGGAATCAAATACAAAATGGGAATTGACAGTTACTTTTTGCTGATACTGTGCTTATGGGAAATTGTAAAGTTGCATAGGTTAGTGGATGACTGGGAGTGCGTGTAAAGGTAGAAAATTGAAAGTGAACATAGATAAGAGTGTGGTGTAAATATTATGCAGAGAATTAGGAGTGTGGAAATTAGGAGAAGGTGTGGAGTTAATAATAAAAGTATTAGAGGGCTGAAGAGGGGTTGTTGAGGTGGTTTGGTCATTTAGAGAGAATAGACCAAAGTAGAATGACATGGAGAGCATATAAATCTGTAGGGGAAGGAAGGTGGGGTAGGGGTCATCCTTGAAAAGGTTGGAGGTATGGGGTAAAGGAGGTTTTTTGGGCTAGGGGCTTGGACTTCCAGCAAGCATACGTGAGCGTGTTAGATAGGAGTGAATGGAGACGAATGGTATTTAGGACCTAACGAGCTGTTGGTGTGAGCAGGGTAATGTTTAGTGAAGGGATTCAGGGAAATCAGTTATTTTTATGAATAGCCAGATTTGAGTACTGGAAATGGGAAGTATGATGCCTGCACTTTAAAGGAGGGGTTTTGGATATTGGTAGTTTGGAGGGATGTGTTGTGTATCTTTATACATATATGTTTCTAAACTGTTGTGTTCTGGTCACCTTTGCAAAAGTATCTAATACTTATTGTATACAGTGATTATGTAGGAGTGAGGTGAAAATGTTGAATGATGATGAAA
Source organism: Cherax quadricarinatus (assembly GCF_038502225.1). Classification (NCBI taxonomy): domain Eukaryota; kingdom Metazoa; phylum Arthropoda; class Malacostraca; order Decapoda; family Parastacidae; genus Cherax; species Cherax quadricarinatus. The sequence goes on from NC_091340.1 coordinate 16,533,260, forward strand.
GTATGCGTATTTTCTTTTTGGGTCACCCTGCCTCGGTGGGAAACGGTCAACTTGTTAAAAAAAAAAAAAAAAAAAAAAAAGTTGAGGTTGTAAAAGAAGTGATTGCTAGGATGTAGGTGAGAGGGGTGGGATTAAATTATGGGGACTCAAATACAAAGTTGGAGTTGACACAGTTACTTTTTGCTGATGATACTGTGCTTATGGGAGATTCTAAAGAAAAGTTGCAAAGGTTAGTGGACGAGTTTGGGAGGGTGTGTAAAGGTTGAAAATTGAAAGTGAACATAGATAAGAGTAAGGTGATGAGGGTATCAAATGATTTAGATAAAGAAAAATTGGATATCAAATTGGAGAGGAGTATGGAGGAAGTGAATGTTTGGGAGTTGACGTGTCAGCGGATGGGTTTATGGAGGATGAGGTTAACTATAGAATTGATGAAGGAAAAAAGGTGAGTGGTGCATTGAGGTGTATGTGGAGACAAAAAACATTATCTATGGATTCAAAGAAGGGAATGATTGAAAGTATAGTGGTACCAACTCTCTTATATGGGCGTAAAGCTTGGGTTGTAAATGCTGCAGCGAGGAGGCGGTTGGAGGCAGTGGAGATGTCCTGTCTAAGGACAATGTGTAATGAAGTGGTCTGTAGACCAGTAATTACGTATATTGTTCTTATAGATATGTGGCATAAGCATGACACTGCCAAGGAGTAAATACATTTCAGCCACTGTTGTGTCTTTCCACCTGTGCAGCCGTGACGATTCTCCAACCTCTGCTCTGTTGTTCATGACATATTGGTAATAATTGTTTGTCCGAGTCACTTATCAGGTTCATTATAGGCTCGTCAAAGTACAACTGGAAATAGTCTAACTCTGTAGACTCATTCGTTATGGGACATTCTGGCTGGATACCACTTCCACTAGCATCAAAATCACAAGGCTGTGGCACGAATATACTTTGTGTCCAGTTCCACTCACGATCACATGGTGCAGGGTGGACCTGTGGCATGGGGCGAGGGGGGGGCAGGAGGAGGGACACGAGTGGAGGCAGCACACGGTTGTGGGGGTTCCGGGCGGTCCTTTGTCTGTCCACCCACTGCTCCATGTGGTCCAGTCACCGTGCTACCCAACACTACTTCCTCCATCCCCGCATACTCCCCTTCGTGATCACTTTCACTAGCAGTGGCCGTGGTTTTGGATTGTGACCTGCCACGACCCTTGGGGATTGCATATGGCACACTGCCTGAACGTAGATAACGATGCCTGAAAGTACGTTTCACTGGTGAATAATGAATGTCACTATCACTAGATGAATCCTCGATTGGCATAAAATCAATCTCATCGTCACTTGCATCACTTTCACTATGACTAAAACACCGGGAAAATGATAGTTTCCTCTTGCGAAGTTGCCTGTGGGTAACACTTGCCACTCCAGAGGTGCTTGGCCCAGGGTCTGGTGTGGCCACACTGGCTACCCCAGAGGTGCTTGGCTCTAGGACAGGCGTCACTACCCCGGAGGTGATGGGCTGGGGGTCATCTGGGTTATCGTCGACACTTTCACTAATTCCTTGAATGCTACTGGCCCCATTGGTGTCAAATCCACTAAACTCACGATCTGCATCACTTTCCTCGAATAGTGATGTTAATACGACGAGGCGCGAGTGAATCACGAGGATGTGCCATGATGTTGACCCAGGATGGAGCTGAATGTAACTGGTCCTACCATGTGGTACCCAGGCGTCCCAGATTTTTTGTATACCTCGCACACTGAGTGCGCACACCCATTCTCTTACGTCTAGGCGACTCAGGCCCATCGCGCTAATTTTGAACGAATGAAAAATAAAACTTATGCATTTGGAGCGCTTCGCACATGAATGTATATATACGTTTGGACCGTTTAAGGGTTAAGTCTGATTCTGCTCAAAGCGACACCATCGTTCAAGCAATACATCCCAAGCCAAAAAAATTTGTAGGTGTCAAACTGTTTTTGTGACTGAGAGGTGTTTTTTTTTTTCCAAGCTCAAATGGGTGTGTATATAAATGTGTACATATGGCTATGTAGTATGACTTAAGTGTAAGTAGAAGTAGGAAGTAGCAAGATATACCTTTTATCTTGTATGTTTGAGACAGAAAGAAGACGCCAGCAATCCTACCATTGTGTAAAACGGTTACAGGTTTTTCACATTCGTTTGGCAAAACGGTAGTACCTTCCTGAGTGGTTGCTCTCTACCAACCTACTACCTATATAAATTTTATTTGCATACACCGAAAAGAAAACAATGAAACATACCAGGAAATTATTAGGAATCTTGGGTGTTTTGAGGAAACAGTGGAACCATATCTTAAAGGGCATTTATTATGCACAGATAATGGGTGCTTATTTATGTGTGAACTTGACAGATGTGAGGTCCAGTTTAGATGTCCCTCCAAATTGCCAATATCGTAAACCTCTCCTTAGGAGAGGCCCTCTCCTAAACTTGCTCCGAGTCGAAAATTTTTCAGAAAAAAAATTTGTTGTCGTACGACATGATAGAGAATTTTTCCCCTGATCATAATGACAATAAAAGTGTGAAATTTGATGGAAAATTTACGGAGTTTTGCTCTCGCGAAGTTAGCGGTCTTGACCATGTTTACGCATCTGCAATTTCGCCCACTTTGAGCCCTATTTTTGGCCAATTCCAGTGTACTTGTCGACAGAAATCATAACTATTTTGCTAGAACTCCATTTTTTCTACTATCCTACTATCAACTATCCAATAAAGTGGTCAGAAATTGGTAGTTTTTCCAATATCACACAAATTTCAAAATATGCCAATTTCCAAATAGGGTCCAGAATAAACAAGACAGACATTCCTGGCACTAAAATAACATTTACCCTGTTCATTAGTCACGTCCCCAGGCCCCTCTTAATTTCTTTTGCTTTCCACTTCGAATTTTTATTCTCACAAAAAATAGATGATTACTGTTGTGTATGCATTAGTATAGAAATGGTATAAATAATATCAGGACACTAGTGAAAGAATTTTAGACTCGCCAGTTGACGTGTATTGAACGCGTGGCATGATTTGTTTACTTTTGAACTTTGGCAAAAATTGAAGATTTCTGCTTCTTTGAGTTCAATTTCAAGGTACTTTTCATTGTGAAACCAGTCAAAATCATCTCAATTTCTGTAATATGTCTTACATTCTATAAAATGAGACCAGGAAAACTAGAATACAACCATAAATACCATGTGAAAATACAGTGCAAATTCACTGTTTTAAACCAAAAACACTATCAAATTTTTTATTTTTCTTATTGCTCACTGTGTGCTGGAGGATTTTTTTTTTTATACCGCACACTGAACACACAGACCCATTCTTTCATTTGTAGGCCTACCAGCTTTCTGTTGCTAGATTTGAAGGCGCTAGAATTTACGCGTACTAGTACGTCAATAACCCTGGTGCATAAAACGCGCTAGTACGTCAATGACCCTGGTGCGTAAAACGCACTAATACATTGGAAACCTTGAAAGGGTTAAAGTGCAGGCATTGTACTTCCGTTTCCATGACTCAATCCTGCATCCCTTCACAAAATATTTCCCTGGTCATGCCAACAGGTCCCAAAAACCACTTTGTCTTCACTCACTCCTAACACCCTCACACATGCTAGCTGGAAATTCAAGATCCTCGCCCACAAAATCTCCTTTACCCTCTCCCTCCATCTTTTTTGGGGCCAACCCCTACCCCACCATCTTTCCCATAGATTTATATGCTCTCCAAGTCATTCTACTTCGTTCCATTCTCTCTAAATGTACTTGTACATGTTAAATATTCATTGCACATTTAATTCTGCATGTGAAAGGTTAATTTTCAGCTATTTTTATAATGGAAATGCCCTTTCAAAAATGGAGTATCCTATACACTTTTCACTGCTCCTGCCCTCCCCTCCAATTTTGTTAATAGTTTTGGCTTTGATTGTTAACTTGTACATAAGACATATCTTTACAGGAATATTTGCATGTTAGAGGAGTTGCTCATCGGGATATAAAGCCTGAAAACTTATTACTGGATGAAAATGATCGGCTAAAAATTACCGACTTTGGTATGGCAACATTGTTCAGACATCAAGGAAAGGTAAGTGTTATAATGCAATACATAATTTTTTTTCACACTGGTTCATGGACAACCAGTAAAGAGATTAAATTATCTAAATATTTTCTGATTCCATGACTTCCCTTCACCCAAATCTATTCTCATCATTATTACAAATACAAATATTCATTTCTGTGTAAAAATTACAATGTGGGGTTTACATTTTATAGAGTATAGGTTACAATGTATGGTTTCGTATTATAAAGTTCTAATCCCACCCGTGGTATGGTTTGAGGGTCACTATTATGCCTAGCATGACTATGCATTTTGGGCTGACTAATAATAATTCTAACTCTATATTGATACATGTACAGGTTATGGAGCATATTGATATTAAAACTAGGTAACTGAATCCAATAAGAATGGTTTTGTCTTGTCATGATACACAGTCTCTATTAAAGCTCTTGTACTGGTGTATCTCGGGCAAACTTATGACGAGTTTAAGATTTATTAGACCAGCTCTTTTTTTTTTTTTTTTTTTTTTTTTTAAATTTTGTTTACAGTCATTTGGGTGAGTGTAAGTGTAATTTGGGGGGAATCAGATATTGGAGAATAGGTTTAGTTTTTTTTTTGTGTGTGTGCATGATTCAAGTAAGAGAATAGGTGGTTTTCATATAGTTAGCTGATGGTGGGGTGTGTCAGGGAGATCAGATGTTTGTTAACAGTAGTTTTGAAAGTGATGGTTGTGTCTGCTGTTCTAGAGTTTTCAGGCAGGGAGTTCCAGATTTCAGGCCCTTTAATGTACATTGAATTTTTGTATAGGTTGAGCCGGACGCAGGGAATGTCGGAAATTTTTGTGCCTGGTGTTGTGCCTGTGGGTCCTGTCACAACTATCAAGAAACTGTTTCAGTTCACATTAATATTGGAATACATGGTTTTGTAAATGTAGGTTGCACAGTAGTAGGTGTGGATGTTCTGTGCAGTGAGTAAGTTAGATCTTTGAAGATTGGGGGGGGGGGGCTGGTAATGGGTTGCGTGATGATTCTTACTGCGGCTTTTTGCTGGGTTGTTATTGGCTTTAGGTGTGTTGCTGCTGTTGATCCCCAAGCACAAATAGCATAGGTGAGGTAGGGATAGATGACGGTTAGTGTGAGAAGAGCTGACTATGACACGTAGTAACGTATCTTGGAGAGGATCCAACAGTTTTGGATACTTTTTTTGTTGTGTTGGATATGGGTGCTGAATTTCAGGTTGCTATTGAGGTGTAGGCCCAGGAATTTGCTCTCGTTATGTTTAGCAATAAGAGTTTTGTCGATTTTAATGTTTAGTTATGCATCTCCTGCTCTGTTACCAAACATAATACAGAAGGTTTTATCAGTCTTAAGTGTAAGTTTATTGGCTGTCATCCATGTAGATATTTTTAGTAGTGCCTTGTAAACAATGGTGTTGAGGGTGGTAAGGTTGGGGTGGGAGATAATATAAGTTGTGTTATCAGCAAAGAGAATTGGTTTCAGGTGTTGATACGTTGGGAAAATCATTGATGTATAAGAGGAAGAGCAGGGGACCAAGGACACTATCCCAGTGGTGCTTCAGTATCAAGTGGTCGTGTTGATAAGGTTGTCTTTAACCCTTTCAGGGTTGAGAGGCCCTATTTGAAACTTGCTCTCAGGGTCGAAAATTTTTCGGAAAAAAAAAAAAACTTATGAAAAGATGGAGAATCTTTTTCCGATCATAATGACACCAAAGGTATGAAATTTGATTTAAAACTTAGGGAATTATGTTCTCGCAAAGTTAGCAGTCTCAACGATGTTTACGCAGTGTTCCTCCTTTCTTATTGGAGGCTTGTTTGTGTGAGGGAGGGATGGCAAGTTTATTGTTGGAGAATATGACAGTAATATCAACTCTACAGCTTATTTATCTATCACAATTCAACTAATATGACATAATAAACAATATTAATAACATAGAAACATGGAATATACTCTAGAATGAATAAAATAAGTCATTATGTATGTCACGAGAGGTGTTGTGTTGTTGGGTATATAAAGGCCACTGAGAGTAAGCCGTCCTAACAACATAACAAGCTGTCCATAATGGTGGTGAAGGAGTTGGTTAAATGTTCACCAACCAACTCCTCCAATGTTGATAAATTAGGCACATGTGCAACTCTTGGGTATCTTTATTAAGGAAACGTATCCTCCAATGTTGTTAGGTAAGGTATCTTTATTTAGAAACGTTTCGCCTACACAGCTGTTGGTTCACCACCATTATGGACAGCTTACTCTGTGGCCCTTATATACCCAACAACAACACAACACCTCTCGTGACATACATAATGACTTATTTTATTCATTCTAGAGTATATTCCATGTTTCTATGTTATTAATATTGTTTATTATGTCATTAGTTGAATTGTGATAGATAAATAAGCTGTAGAGTTGATATTGTCATATTCTCCAACAATAAACTTGCCATCCCTCCCTCACACAAACAAGTCTCCAATAAGAAAGGAGGAACACTGCAGTAGGCCTGTTGGCCCATACTAGACAATTCCTTTACAATCCTTCCCACTAAGAACATAACAATGGAAGAACACTGCAGGTCTACTGGCCCATACAAGGCAGGTCCTTATCAAAGTGACCTCTTCACAAAGCTACCCAAGAATTTACTCCCGTACCCAATGACACAAATCAAACTCGGCTCCTCCCACTCATATATTTGTCCAATCTCTTCTTAAAGCTACCCAAGGTCCTAGCCTCGATCACCCTACTGGTAAGTGTGATGTTAAATAAAAACATAAGAACTTAAGAAAGTAGGAACACTGCAATACCCCTGCTGGCCCATACTAGGCAGGTCCTTCACAAATCCAACGCACTAACAGCATAACTGCTATACCCAAGCAATAAGCTTTGATAAATTGCTGAATCACTAAAGAAGACACCCTCTACCACCATCACTACCACCTAACACTATTACAATGCTACCACCTTAAGAACATAAGAACGGAGGATCACTGCAGCAGGCCAGTTGGCCCATACTAGGCAGGTCCTTAACAATCCATCCCACTAACAAAACATTTGCCCAACCCAAATTTCAATGCTACCCAAGAAATAAGCTTTGATAACTATCCACTCATTTGCAAGTCCCACTCAAACCACACCCCGACCGGGATTGAACCCGCGGTCATAGTCTCAAAACTCCAGCCCGTCACGTTAGCCACTAGACCAGCTAGCCACAATAAGATTCGTCCAACTAGGTATATTTCTACACCATAGGAAGGTTAGCACAGACACCACTGTGACCACAAATGCAAGTTTTTACAGACGAATCTCCAGCTAGCGTGGCCGTGACAAACTCTAGCTCAAGTCCCTTCACTGCCGTCAACATGACTCACGAAATCGTAATGACACGATTGCAAACAAACCATGCCCCGGCCGGGATTGAACCCGCGGTCACAGTGGTGCCTGTGCTAACCTTCCTATGGTGTAGAAATATACCTAGTTGGACGAATCTTGTTGTGGCTAGCTGGTCTAGTGGCTAACGCGACAGGCTGGAGTTTTGAGACTATGACCGCGGGTTCAATCCCGGCCGGGGTATGGTTTGTTTGCAATCGTGTCATTACGATTTCGTGAGTCAAGTCCCACTCAAATCCAACCCCTCTCTCTTATATTTATCCAACCTAAATTTGAAACTTCCCAAAGTCCTAGCCTCAATAACATAAGAACCAGTATTACAACTACTATTACAACTATTACCACTGCTACAACCATCTCTACCGCCATCAACCACCATCACAACTGCTTCCACTCTACCACCACCACCTTCATATTTTTAAGAACATAAGAAAGGAGGAACACTGCAGGAGGCCTGTTGGCCCATACTAGGCAGGTCCTTTACAATTCATCCCACTAACAAACATTTGACCAACCCAATTTTCAATGCTGCCCAAGACATAAGCTCTGATGTGCAAGTCCCACTCAAATCCAACCCCTCCCACTCATGTACTTATCCAACCTAAATTTGAAACTACCCAAAGTCCTAGCCTCAATAACCCAACTAGGTAGACTGTTCCACTCATCAACTACCCTATTTCCAAACCAATACTTTCCTATGTCCTTTCTAAATCTAAACTTATCCAATTTAAATCCATTACTGCGGGTTCTCTCTTGGAGAGACATCCTCAAGACCTTATTAATATCCCCTTTATTAATACCTTTTTTTTTTTTTTTTTTTTATCACACTGGCCGATTCCCACCAAGGCAGGGTGGCCCGAAAAAGAAAAACTTTCACCATCATTCACTCCATCACTGTCTTGCCAGAAGGGTGCTTTAGACTACAGTTTTTAAACTGCAACATTAACACCCCTCCTTCAGAGTGCAGGCACTGTACTTCCCATCTCCAGGACTCAAGTCCGGCCTGCCGGTTTCCCTGAACCCCTTCATAAATGTTACTTTGCTCACACTCCAACAGCACGTCAAGTATTAAAAACCATTTGTCTCCATTCACTCCTATCAAACATGCTCACACATGCCTGCTGGAAGTCCAAGCCCCTCGTACACAAAACCTCCTTTACCCCCTCCCTCCAACCTTTCCTAGGCCGACCCCTACCCCGCCTTCCTTCCACTACAGACTGATACACTCTTGAAGTCACTCTGTTTCGCTCCATTCTCTCTACATGTCCGAACCACCTCAACAACCCTTCTTCAGCCCTCTGGACAACAGTTTTGGTAATCCCGCACCTCCTTCTAACTTCCAAACTACGAATTCTCTGCATTATATTCACACCACACATTGCCCTCAGACATGACATCTCCACTGCCTCCAGCCTTCTCCTCGCTGCAGCATTCATCACCCATGCTTCACACCCATATAAGAGCGTTGGTAAAACTATACTCTCATACATTCCCCTCTTTGCCTCCAAGGACAAAGTTCTTTGTCTCCACAGACTCCTAAGTGCACCGCTCACCCTTTTCCCCTCATCAATTCTATGATTCACCTCATCTTTCATAGACCCATCCGCTGACACGTCCACTCCCAAATATCTGAATACATTCACCTCCTCCATACTCTCTCCCTCCAATCTGATATCCAATCTTTCATCACCTAATCTTTTTGTTATCCTCATAACCTTACTCTTTCCTGTATTCAGTTTTAATTTTCTTCTTTTGCACACCCTACCAAATTCATCCACCAATCTCTGCAACTTCTCTTCAGAATCTCCCAAGAGCAGTGTCATCAGCAAAGAGCAACTGTGACAACTCCTACTTTGTGTGATTCTTTATCTTTTAACTCCACACCTCTTGCCAAGACCCTCGCATTTACTTCTCTTACAACCCCATCTATAAATATATTAAACAACTACGGTGACATCACACATCCTTGTCTAAGGCCTACTTTTACTGGGAAATAATTTCCCTCTTTCCTACATACTCTAACTTGAGCCTCACTATCCTCATAAAAACTCTTGACTGCTTTCAGTAACCTACCTCCTACACCATACACCTGCAACATCTGCCACATTGACCCCCTATCCACCCTGTCATGCGCCTTTTCCAAATCCATAAATGCCACAAAGACCTCTTTAGCCTTATCTAAATACTGTTCACTTATATGTTTCACTGTAAACACCTGGTCCACACATCCCCTACCTTTCCTAAAGCCTCCTTGTTCATCTGCTATCCTATTCTCAGTCTTACTCTTAATTCTTTCAATAATAACTACCATACACTTTACCAGGTATACTCAACAGACTTATCCCCCTATAATTTTTGCACTCTCTTTTGTCTCCTTTGCCTTTATACAAATGAACTATGCATGCTCTCTGCCAATCCCTAGGTACCTTACCCTCTTCCATACATTTATTAAATAATTGCACCAACCACTCCAAAACTATATCCTCACCTGCATTTCTATCTTTATCCCATCAATCCCATCTGCCTTACCCCCTTTCATTTTACCTACTGTCTCACGAACTTCCCCCACACTCACAACTGGCTCTTCCTCACTCCTACAAGATGTTATTCCTCCTTGCCCTATACACGAAATCACAACTTCCCTATCTTCATCGACATTTAACAATTCCTCAAAATATTCCCTCCATCTTCCCAATACCTCTAACTCTCCATTTAATAACTCTCCTCTCCTATTTTTAATTGACAAATCCATTTGTTCTCTAGGCTTCCTTAACTTGTTAATCTCACTCCAAAACTTTTTCTTATTTTCAACAAAATTTGTTGATAACATTTCACCCACTCTCTCATTTGCTCTCTTTTTACATTGCTTCACCACTCTCTTAACCTCTCTTTTTCTCCATATACTCTTCCCTCCTTGCATCACTTCTACTTTGTAAAAACTTCTTATATGCTATCTTTTTCTCCCTTACTACTCTCTTTACATCATTATTCCACCAATCGCTCCTCTTCCCTCCCGCACCCACTTTCCTGTAACCACAAACTTCTGCTGAACACTCTTAGCACTACATTTTTAAACCTACCCCATACCTCTTCGATCCCATTTCCTATGCTCTCATTAGCCCATCTATCCTCCAATAGCTGTTTATATCTTACCCTAACTGCCTCCTCTTTTAGAGAATCTTTTCCCAATTGTAATGACACCAAAAAAAAAAAAAAAAATTTGATGGAAAACTGATGGAATTATGCTCTCACGAAGTTAGCGACCTCGGCGCTGTTTACAAATCGGCGATTTCGCCCACTTTGAGCCCTATTTTTGGCTAATTCCCTTGTTCCAGTCGCCCAAACTCATAGCTATTTCTTTAGAACTCCATTTTTTTTCTATCGACTGAGTACAAGAAACTGCCCATTTACCGACTTCAACTACCTAATAATGTGGTCAGAAATTTGCAGTTCGGCCAATTTCACGAAAACTAAAAAATATGACAATTTCAAAATAAGGTCCAGAATGAACAATGCAGACATTCCTGGCTCTAAAATAACATTTCCTTTGCTCATCAGTCATGTCTCCAGGCCCCTCTGATATTACTCTTGCTGTCTATTTTGAATTTTTATTCAAACAAAAAATAGAAGACTTACTATTATGCAGACTACTGCAATACTGTAATAATTGTATAAATAACATCAACCCATTCATGACTGCATATTAGAATGGCTAGTTGGACATTTATTGGACAATGGCATCATTTGTTTACTTTTGAACATTGGCAAAAATCAAACATTTCCCCTACTTTGAGCTCCATTTCTAGGTTCTTTTTACAGTAAAATCAATCAAAAACACCTCTATTTCTATAATACGTTGTCCATTCTATCAAATGAGACCAAGAAAACGAGAATACAACCATAAATACTATACGAAAATAGACCACAAAGTCGGCATTTTAATTTAAAAAAAAAAAGGTAAGTTTTTTTTTTTTCTCTATGCACTGCGTGCTCCAGGATTTTTTTTATATGGTGCACACTGACCACACAGACCCATTCTCTCACATGTGGGCCTACCAGCTTTCTCTTGCTTGATTTGAAGCCGCTAGAATTTATGAGTATGTGTACGTCAAACACGGTACCTCGTAAGACGTATATATACAGCCGCGACAGTCAAAGGGTTAATAACAACATGTCGGTTCTTTGAACCATTCATCTGGTTTAAGGTTGCTGCTCACCATAACCCACAAGTCCTTTTTGCAATCTGTATGGCTAAGTTCTACGTCATTTACCTTGTAAGTGCTAGGGTTATGGACACTCCTGAGCTTCAGAACCTTGCATTTATCTACATTGAACTGCATCTGCCACTTTTCTGACCAAGAATATAGTATGTTTAAATCCTCCCGAAGTTCCCTAACGTCTACGTTTGAATCAGTTATCCTACCTATCTTTGTGTCATCGGTGAATTTGCTCATATCACTAGTAATTCCCTCATCAAGGTCGTTAATATATATTATAAACAACAACGGGCCGAAGACTGATCCCTGTGGAACGCCACTTGTTACAGATCCCCACTCGGATTTAACCCCATTTATGGACACTGTCTGCTTCCTGTCTGTGAGCCATGACTCGATCCATGAGAGCACTTTTCCCCCAATGCCATGAGCTGCCACTTTAACAGTCTTTGGTGCGGAACTCTATCAAATGCCTTACTAAAATCTAAGTAAATAATATCAAACTCTTTATCGTGGTCAACAGCCTCAAAAGCTTTACTGAAGAAAGTTAATAAATTAGTTAGACAAGACCGGCCTCTTGTGAATCCATGCCGAGTATCATTAATCAAGCTATGCTTATCGAGATGGCTTTTTATAATTTCAGCTATAATTGACTCTAGTAATTTGCCTACAATTGAGGTCAGGCTTATTGGGTGGTAATTTGACGGTAACGACTTGTCCCGTTTTAAAAATAGGAATTACATTAGCCATCTTCCACATATCAGACACTACACCTGTTTGAAGAGAGAGAAATTAAAAATATTAGTTAATGGTTCACAGAGTTCCATTTTGCATTCCTTAAGAACCCTTGAAAAAACCTCGTCAGGACCCGGCGACTTATTTTGCTTCAGTCTGTCTATCTGCTTCACAACCATTTCACTAGTGACTGTGATGTTACATAATTTATCTTCTAGCCCACTATAAAAATTAATTACTGGAATATTGTTAGTGTCTTCCTGTGTAAAAACCGAGAGAAAATAATTATTTAAAATCGAGCACATTTCATTCTCTGTCAGTAAGATGCCCATAGTTATTTTTAAGGGGACCTATCTTATCTCTAACTTTTGTTCTATAGACCTGGAAAAACTTTTTGGGTTAGTTTTAGAATCCCTAGCAACTTTAATTTCATAGTCCCTTTTAGCTTTTTTTTTTTTTTTTCAACAAGTCGGCCGTCTCCCACCGAGGCAGGGTGACCCAAAAAAGAAAATCCCCAAAAAGAAAATACTTTCATCATTATTCAACACTTTCACCACACTCGCACATTATCACTGTTTTTCCAGAGGTGCTCAGAATACAACAGTTTAGAAGCATACACATATAAAGATACACAGCATATCCCTCCAAACTGCCAATATCCCAAACCCCTCCTTTAAAGTGCAGGCTTTTCTTATCCCCTTCTTAATGTCCCTCTTATTGTCAATATACTGATTTATGAGATAAAGCTCACCTCTTTTGATATGCCTATAAATTCCTTTCTTATGCCCTAGTAGATATTTCAGCCTATTATTCATCCATTTTGGGTCATTTCTATTTGATCTAATTTCTTTATACGGGATAAACGTTCTTTGAGCAGCATGTATAGTGTTAAGAAAACTGTCATATTGATAGCTCTCTTCGTTACCCCAGTCAACAGATAAGTGTTCTCTAAGCCCATCGTAATCTGCTAAGCGAAAATCTGGGACTGTTACTGAGTTATCGCTACTATCATATTTCCATTCAATGCTAAATGTAATTGATTTGTGGTCGCTAGCACCCAATTCCTCTGAAATTTCTAAATTATTAACAAGGGATTCATTGTTTTCCAGAACTAAGTCAAGCAGGTTATTTCCCCTTGTAGGTTCTGTCACAAACTGCTTCAAAAAACAATCCTGAACTACTTCTAAGAAGTCGTATGATTCTAAATTCCCAGTCAAGAAATTCCAATCAATATGGCTAAAGTTAGTCTCCTAGAATTACTACATTATTGTGCCTTGTGGCCTTAACAATTTCCTCCCATAGTAGTCTCCCGTGGTTTCTATCTAAGTTTGGGGGACGGTATATCACTCCTAAAATCAGTTTTTCATGCCCCTCTGAAAATTCTATCCAAACAGACTCTGTATGTGTTACTTCAGACTTAATACCAGTTTTTATGCAACAGTTCAAGCAATCTCGGACATGCGATGCCACCCCATCCCCCTTCCCGATACTTCTATCTACTTGGAACAATTTAAAACCCTGAATGTGACATTCCGCAGGCATGTCCCGACTTTTTGAATTAAACCACGTCTCGGTTAAGGCAAATACATCAATGTTACCTGCACTAGCAACTAATCTCAACTCGTCCATCTTATTCCTAGCACTACGGCTATTAGCATAATAAACATTGAAAGACTCTCCTTTCTCTTTACCCTTCCTGCTCATTTCTGTTTTTCTACTAAACCTATTACTGTCCTTATCACCCAGTGTCACTGGCTTTTCAATATCTACCTCGTTCTGCTTATTACTAGTTCCCCTAGAACTCATAATATTACTACACTGGGATTTCACTGTTTTCCTGCCAAAACCCATACCACTAACTATTCCTAGTTTAAAGTCCTAACAGCTCCCTCCACTGCAGTTGCCAGTGCTCCCACCCCAGAACTAGATAAGTGAACCCCATCCCTGGCATACATGTCATTTCTGCCATAGAAGAGGTCCCAGTTGTCAATGAATGTTACTGCATTTTCCTTACAGTATTTGTCCAGCCAGCAATTGACACCAATTACCCTGGGCAACCATTCATTTCCAACTCCACTCCTTGGCAAAATACCACATATGACAGGGTTCCCACCCTTCCTCCTAATTATTTCTATTGCTGACCTATACCTGCTAATTAGGTCTTCACTCCTACGTCTGCCAACATCGTTGCCTCCAGCACTGAGACAGATAATAGGATTGCTCCCATTACCTCTCATGATGTCATCCAGACGGCTAACAATATCCTCCATCCCAGCCCCAGGAAAGCAAACCCTGTCTCCTACTCCTGTCCTTCAAGCAGAACGCCCTATCCATATACCTAACTTGGCTATCCCCAACAACAACAATATTCTTACCTTCCTTGGTGTCGTTCGTCGTGAAGTTCCCAGCAGTCGACTCACATTCGTCGGGTAGCACTGAGAATGTATTAGATGTTTCCACAACAGTTTCCACGGCAGTCTCTTTCTTCATCATTTCTACCTTTCCATTCGTCGTCTTGATCGTCAACTTCGTTCCCTGCTGTCCAGCCACTGACCAGTTTCCTTTCTTGACCTGAGGACACAAAACAGGAGGACTACTACGAATCTTCTTGTTTTCCTCGGTCAGTCGCCGAATCTCCATCTTCACCATTCTCAATTCTTCCTTAAGCTGTTGGTAAAGTTGCTCGATGGAGGGCATCTTGCTTCAATTCATAGAGAGTGCGCAAACAGGTCTTCACAGAGTAATGAAATAATGAAATGAAATAGTATGTGAAAGGACAGGGACGGCTTGCTTGTACAATACTGGAGGGACTTTAGGCAGATTTCCTGATTTATTTTTAAGTGACTTGATAATTCTGGTGACTTAAGTGGGCTCAGTAGGTGCAAGATAGGAGGAGGTTGGGAAATTCCTATCTAAGTAATCACTTGCTCGGGTGTTGGTACCTGGGATTTTACTGACGAGATTTGATCCTATGGTTGAGAAGTCAATTCTTTTGTTAACTGTATCAATAGGTTGTAGTGATGTTTCATTCAGTTTAGTTAGGACAATATTCCTAGTTTTTTCAAGTTTGTGGGTGCTTAGAATGTGAGTGTGTTTTGCAGGTCTTTTTTATTTCTCCTCTTGCTTCAGTGAATTTGCTGTAATAGTACAGTTGTTTGGCTTTGTTTATTAGTTTGGTGAGAACTGATGCACAGTCGTCCTCAAAAAGGTTCGAAGGAAGGGGTAAGGGAGGTTTTGTGGGCGAGGGATGTGGACTTCCAGCAGGCGTGCCTGAGCGTGTTCGATAGTGAATTGAGACGAATGGTATTTGGGACCTGACGATCTGTTGGAGTGTGAGCAGGGTAATAATACGTATTTAGTGAAGAGATTCAGGGAAACCCGGTTATTTTTATATAGCTGGACTTGAGTCCTGGAAATGGGAAGTACAATGCCTGCATTCTAAAGGAGGGGTTCAGCATATTGGCAGTTTGGAGGGATATGTTGTGTATCTTTATATGTATATGCTTCTAAGCTGTTGTGTTCTGAGCACCTCTGCAAAAACAGTGATTATGAGTGAGTGAGGTGAAAGAGTTGAATGATGATGAAAGTATTTTCTTTTTGGGTATTTTCTTTCTTTTTGGGTCGCCCTTCCTCGGTGGGAGACGGCCGACTTGTTAAAAAAAAAAAAAAAAAAGCCCTTTCTATATTACTTTTCATATTGATGTTCTTA
This sequence comes from Cherax quadricarinatus, assembly GCF_038502225.1. Classification (NCBI taxonomy): domain Eukaryota; kingdom Metazoa; phylum Arthropoda; class Malacostraca; order Decapoda; family Parastacidae; genus Cherax; species Cherax quadricarinatus. Next base: position 16,549,396 of record NC_091340.1, read on the forward strand.
CCAATGGATTTTAGTATGCTGTTAGTTATTGATGGGCAACCTAGCTGTTTAGTCGTAATTGGTTTCATTTTTGTTGTGTAGTCAAAGTAATTTATTAAGAAATGTGTGTGTCCAATCATCAGTACCATAGGCAATGGAGAATTCTGTAGGCCAGTCAACCGTCCCTAACTGCAGTGAAGTTACTTATTGAGGCCTCGTCATGGAGTCTAAATGAAATTTTGTTGTATTCCAGTGGTAGTTTACTAATGTTTAAGAGGAAGGTGGGGTAGTGGTCAGTAGTGCTGTCTGTGATTATCCCCGATTTAACCCTTTGAGGGTCGACAGGCCCTCTCCGAAACTCGTTCTCAGGGTCGGCCAAATTTAAAAAAAACAAAAAAATTATTTTCTCTTATGAAAAGATAGAGAATCTTTTCCCAATCATAAAGACACCGAAAGTTTGAAATTTGATAGAAAACTTACGGTATTATGCTCTCGCAAAGTTAGCGGTCTCGGCGATGTTTACGCATCGGCGATTTTGCCAACTTTGAGCCCCATTTTCGGCCAATTTCACTGTACTAGTCGACAAAAAACATGAATATTTCGCTAGAACTCCATTTTTTCTATCGAATGGGTGCAAGAAACCACCCACTTACGAAATTCAACTATCCAGTACAGTGGTCAGAATTTAGCAATTTTGCCAATTTCACACAAATTTCAAAAGATGCCAATTTCCGAATAGGGTCCAGAATAAACAAGAAAGACATTCCTGGCACTAAAATGACATTTCCTCTAGTCATTAGTCACGTCTCAAGGCCCCTCTTATATTCTTTTGCTTTCCACTTTGAATTTTTATTTTCACAAAAAATATAAGATTTACTGTTATGCAGACTACTGCATTAGTGTAAAAAATGGTATAAATATTATTGGTGCACTTGTGAAAGAATATTAGACTCGCCAGTTGACGTGTATTGCACGCTTGGCACGATTTGTTTACTTTTGAAGTTTGGTAAAAATCGAACATTTCTGCTACTTTGAGCTCAATTTCAAGGCACCTTTCATTGTAAAACCAGTCAAAATCATCTCAATTTCTGTAATATGTCTTCCATTCTATAAAATGAGACCAAGAAAACTAGAATACAACAATAAATACCATACGAAAATACACTGCAAAGTCGCTGATTTATTAAAAAAAAATGGTCAAATTTTTTTTTTCTCATTATGCACTGTGTGCTGCAGGATTTTTTTTAGACTGTGCACACTGACCACATAGACCCATTCTTTCATATGAAGGCCTACCAGCTTTCTCCCACTAGATTTGAGGCCGCTAGAATTTATGAGTACTAGTACGTCAAAAACCCCTACGTGTAAGACGTACTAGTATGACCAAAACCCTCAAAGGGTTAAGGGGGGCTAGGACATTAGTCATAATTGTCCCTGTTAGTGATATATTTCTGAAATATGGTCAAACAACCCAAATCTGGAACAAATTTTTTTTTTTTTTTTTTTAACAAGTTGGCTGTCTCCCACCAAAGCAGGGTAACCCAAAAAAAGAAAGAAAATCCCCAAAAAGAAAATACGTTCATCATTCAACACTTTCACCTCACTCACACATAATCACTGTTTTTGCAGAGGTGCTCAGAACACAACAATTTAGAAGCATATACCTATAAAGATACACAACATATCCCTCCACACTGCTAATATCCCAAACCCCTCCTTTAGAGTGCAGGCATTGTATTTCCCATTTCCAGGACTCGAGTCCGGCTATATAAAAATAACCAGTTTCCCTGAATCCCTTCACTAAAGATTACCCTGCTCACACTCCAACAGATCATCAGGTTTCAAATACCATTAGTCTCCATTCACTCCTATCTAACATGTTCACGCATGCTTGCCGGAAATCCAAACCCCTCGCCCACAAAACCTCCTTTACCCCCTCCTTCCAACCTTTTCGAGGACAGCCCCTACCCCGCCTTCCTTCCCCTACAGAATTATATGCTCTCCATGTCATTCTACTTTGATCCATTCTCTCTAAATGACCAGACCACCTCAACAACCCCTCTTCAGCACTCTGACTAATACTTTTATTAACTCCACACCTTCTAATTTCCACACTTCGAATTTTCTGCATAATATTTACACCACACATTGCCATTAGACAGGACATCTCCACTGCCTCCAACCGCCTCCTCACTGCTGCATTCACAACCCAAGCTTCACGCCCATATAAGAGTGTTGGTACTACTATACTTTCATACATTCCCTTCTTTACCTCCATAGATAACGTTTTTTTGTCTCCACATATACCTCAATGCACCACTCGCCTTTTTTTCCGTCATCAATTCTATGATTAACCTCATCCTTCATAAATCCATCTGCCGACACGTCAACTCCCAAGTATCTGAAAATATTCACTTCTTCCATACTTCTCCTCCCCAGTTTGATATCCAATTTTTCTTTATCTAAATCATTTGATACCCTCATCACCTTACTCTTTTCTATGTTCACTTTCAACTTTCTAACTTTACACACACTCCCAAACTCATCCACTAACCTTTGCAATTTTTCTTTAGAATCTCCCATGAGCACAGTATCATCAGCAAAAAGCAAATGTGCCAATTCCCATTTTGTATTTGATTCCCCATAATTTAATCCCACCCCTCTCCCGAACACCCTAGGATTTACTCCTTTTACAACCCCATCTATAAATATATTAAACAACCATGGTGACATTACACATCCCTGTCTAAGACCTACTTTTACTAGGAAGTAGTCTCCCTCTCTTCTACACACCCTAACCTGAGCCTCACTATCCTCATAAAAATTCTTCACAGCATTTAGTAACTTACCACCTATTCCATATACAGTGGACCCTCGCCTAACGAACGCATCGCATAACGTTAAATTTGCCTAACGATACATTTTAACGCTAACTTTCGCCTCGGCTAACGCTAAAAAACTCTCCTAACAATATTCGTCCTAGGGTACCAATTTATATCGTTAGGTGAGGGTCCACTGTACTTGCAACATCTGCCACATTGCTCCCCTATCCACTCTATCATATGCCTTTTCTAAATCCATAAGTGCAATAATAACTTCCCTACCTTTATCTAAATACTGTTCACATATATGCCTCAATGTAAACACTTGATCTACACATCTCCTACTCACTCTGAAAGCTCCTTGCTCGTCCGCAATCCTACATTCTGTCTTGCCTCTAATTCTTTCGATTATAACCCTACCGTACACTTTTCCTGGTATATTTTTGATGCGGATATAATTATACGGATCTTTCTTTCTTTCAACACACCAGCCGTATCCCTCGGAGATGGGGTGGCCCAAAAGGAAAAACGAAAGTTTCTCCTTTTACATTTAGTAATATATACAGGAGAAGGGGTTACTAGCCCCTTGCTTCCAGTATTTTAGTCGCCTCTTACGACACGCATGGCTTAGAGGAAGAATTCTGTTCCACTTCCCCATGGAGAATTATATGGATATAATATAATAGGGGTCGTCCTCGAAAGGGTTGGAAAGAGGGGGTAAAGGAGGTTTTGTGGACAAGGGGCTTGGACTTACAGCAAGCGTGCATGAGCGTGTTAGATAGGAGTGAATGGAGACGAATGATACTTGGGACCTGACGATCTGTTGGAGTGTGAGCAGGGTAATATTTAGTGAAGGGATTCAGGGAAACTTGTTATTTTCATATAGTCGGACTTGAGTCCTGGAAATGGGAAGTACAATGCCTGCACTTTAAAGGAGGGGTTTGGGATATTGGCAGTTTGGGGGGATATGTTGTGTATCTTTATACGTATATGCTTCTAAACTGTTGTATTCTGAGCACCTCTGCAAATGCAGTGATAATGTGTGAATGTGGTGAAAATGTTGAATGATGATGGAAGTATTTTCTTTTTGGGGATTTTCTTTCTTTTTTGGGTCACCCTGCCTCGGTGGGAGACGGCCGACTTGTTGAAAAAAAAAAAAAAATTATATTTAATTTGGCTGGTCCTGTAAGAACCTTACTTGTCCCATGACTTTGTAGATGTTTGATCTAATTTGATCGAACCAGGATATTTTCCTGCTTTTCTTGGATGTGTTTGGACACACAATAATTAGTGTGAAATATACATATTTCTTGGAACACATTATGAATATGGACTGGGATTGACTTGCAAGCACTAACCCTTTCACCGTCTCATACACAGATCTATTTTTGACACCAGACTCACTTTTCGTGGATATACAGTTTCAGCCAAGCTCCCTCATACAATCTGGGCAGTAAATTTTGACCTAGACGTGAGAGAATGCATCTGTGGTGAGTGCTCACAGTATAAAAACAAAATTGTCCCATGCAGTGCTTGATGGTAAAAGCAACACTGACCCTGTATTTGGTTGAAAATAGCAACTTTGAGGTGGCTTTCTAGGATAGTTTTTATGGTTTCATTGGCTGTTTCCTGGTATCATATGAAAGAATGGAAGTCAGACTAGTGAAATAGGGTGAAATGCGGATGATTTTGTTGGTTTCAAGACCCCAAGCGGCTTGACATCGGGCTCAAATTAGCAGAAGTATTTGATTATTCACAATTTTCCTGATGATGGCTAAGACCCCTGTACATCCCTTGGTCTGTTTTGTGGGTTTTTACTAGGTCTCATTCAATTATTGGGATGCTGTAAACCATAACCAATTATTCCTGGTTATATTGTAGTCTAGAAATAGGGTAAATCTTTAATTTTATTCTGTGATGAATTCAAAATGAAGAGAAAGTGAAATATAGGAGATGCCTTAGGATGTGATTAGTAAACACAAAATGTGGCTTTAGTGCCTAGTATGTCTAGTGTTTGTTTTTGTTTTCAAACTGGAATTTTTTTTTTAATTGGCCAGATTACTGTCTTGTGTATTTTGTAGCATAGTTCTGATAATTGAGTGGGCAGTTTCTTGCCCTCAATCAATAAAACAGAAGGCATACTAGTGACATAGCTAAGAATTTGGTCAAGGGAATTGGTTTAAAATAGGACTCAGTGGTTGAAATTGCCAATGCATAAATTGTGCTAAGGCTGCTAATTTTGCACATTCTTAATTCTGTAAGTTTTCCATCAAAGTTCGTACTTTTTGTGTCATTACCTTCAGAAAAAGATTGTACAGTAGGACCCCGTATCTGTGGTGGATACATTCCAAGACTTACCATGGATAGTAACGAACCCTATGTATGTCATTTTTCGTTAACTTGCATACCTGCGATAAAGTTTAATTTATAAATTACGCAGAATGTTCAGAATTAGCACCTTTTCAATGATGGAATCATTTCACGACCTTTCTTAGGTTTTGAAGAAATGCCAGCATCACTATTTTTGCACTTTGGGGCCGTTATTGAGCAAAATTAAGGATCATTCTCGGGCCATGGTAAACTGTGGATAACTGAAACTGCAGATACCGAATCAGTGGATATGAGAGTTGTACTATACTATTTCAGAAGATTTAAAAAATAATGCTGATGTCGTTTGCACTTTATTTTGGGCCTTCCGACAGTGAAAGGGTTAAGTTTTAATTACATCAGGAGCATATATTCTGGGTGTGCTAGGTGAGCACTGCACACCCACCCAAGATAATAAATTCGACCATATCCATATCTTACGAGCCAATATTGTTGACGTATTAATACGCCAAAATTTTAGCAGCTTCAAATCAAGCAGGAAAAAGCTGGTAGGCCCACATGTGAGAGAATGGGTCTGTGTGGTCAGTGTGCGCAGTATAAAAAATATTCTGCAGCACGCATTGCAAAATGAGAAAAACAAACTCCGACTTTGGGGTGTATTTTCGTATAGTATTTATGGGTATATTCTTGTTTTCTTGGTCTTGTTTGATAGAAAGGATGACACATTACAGAAATTGAGATGACTTTGTTTGGTTTCATAATGAAAAGGACTTTGAAATTGAGCTCAAATTAGCAGAAATGTTCAGTTTTTGCCGATGTTCAAGAGTAAACAAATCACGCCACACGTCAGTACACATCAACTTGAGTCTTATATTCTTTCACAAGTGTGCTGATATTATTTATACTATTTTTACAATAATGCAGTAGTCTACATAACAGTAAATAAAAATTCAAAATGGAAAGCAAGAGTAATATAAGAGGGGCCTGGAGATGAGTAATGAGCAGAGAAAATGTTATTTTAGTGCCAGGAATGTTTGTTTATTCTGGACCCTATTTTGAAATTGGTATCTTTTTTAAATTGTGTGAAATTGGCCAAATTGCCAATTTCTGACCACTGTTGGGTAGTTGAAATTGGTAAATGGGTGGTTTCTTGCACTCAACGAATAGAACAAAAGGAGTTCTAAAGAAATAACTATGAGACTGATGAACTGGAACAATGGAATTGGCCGAAAATAGGGCTCAAAGTGGGCGACATTGCCGATGCATGTACAGTGGACCCCCGCCTTGCGAACACATCACGTTATGTTAAATCCGCCATACGAAGCATTTGAACGCAAAAATTTTGCCTCGCCTCACGATAAAAAACTCGCCTTATATGATTCGTCCGAGACACGTCCTACGTGTGGCCTCAGCGCCATTGTTTACAAGCCAGCCAGTGTGGTCGCATCTACGCACACATTTGGTATGTTTCAGTGTTTTTAGTGCTTGTAACTGCAAAATAAGTCACCATGGACCCCAAGAAAGCTTCTAGTGCCATCCCTGTGGTAAAAAGGGGCAAGAATTGGTATGGAATTGAAAAAAAGATTAAGGAAATGTGTGCAAAGTGGGTTGAACTGCTAACCTTTACAGATGAAAATCACCCTGACACAGCTACTGTAAGCCGTGTTGGCAACCCGTACAATGACAATGTTATGGCCCATTTTAGGAAAGTCTTAAAGGAATGTGAGGTACAGAGCTCTATGGACAGATTTGTTGTGCGACAGAGGTCCAGTGACTCTCAAGCTGGTCCTAGTGGCATTAAAAGAAGGGAAGTAACCCTGGAAAAGGACTTGCTACCTCAAGTCCTAATGGAAGGGGATTCTCCTTCTAAACAATAACTTCCACACACTCCCCTCCTCCCATCCCATCAATCACCACAAGATCTTCAATAAAGGTAACTGTCATGTATTCTATTCTTAGTGGAGTAGTAATTGTGCATGTCTTCTTCAGTTTCTGTGTATTAAAATTAATGCTTCATGTGGTAAAATTTTTTTTTTCGTACTTTGGGGTGTCAGGAACGGATTAATTTGATTTCCATTATTTATTATGGGGAAAATTAATTCGGCTTACGATAATTTCGGCTTATGATGAGCTCTCAGGAACGGATTAATATTGTAAGACGGGGGTCCACTGTATATTGCCGAGATCGCTAACTACGTGAGAGCGTAATTCCATAAGTTTCCATCAAATTTCATACTTTTGGTGTCATTACCATCAGGAAAAGATTCTCTCATTGCATAAGATTTTTTTTTCTTATACTTTGCGACACTGAGAGAGACTTCAGGATTTGGGGTCGTGACAGTCAAAGGGTTAATCATCGATTGTAAGGGGAAACTAACTTTTCTGTCCCATTATAAAATAGTGACAGTTTTTCTGAGATATCAGTGCACATCCCACTGTTACCCTACTGTAGCACAGTGGATGTGCACTTTGCTGCCCTACAGTAGCACAGTGCACACTGTGTGACAGTAACCACTATGCACCACTGAATTACATTACAATCTTTTCCTGGACATAATGGGAAATTGGTCTTGATTTCTGCAGTTTAGTAAGGATTGTAGCAAATTAATAATTGGAGCAACATGTGTTCAGTGCTGACTGAAGATGAAACAGGCTTGTGTGTGTGTGTGTGTGTGTGTGTGTGTGTGTGTGTGTGTGTGTGTGTGTGTGTATGTATTAGATCAGAGTAAGTTTGAGTTGGTTTTTTATGGCTTGAATGTTCTTAGTGTGGGAAAGGTGACATTCAGGGAAACTGGTTAACTATACACCTACCATCCGACTTAAGACCTGCTCGACATATGACCACTCGACTTACGACCTTGTTTTTTATTCCAAATTTCTGGGAAATAAACAACTATTTGTATTGTACACAGTGTTTATCCTAAACCTTACAGTATCAAATACAGTACTAACAGCATAAAAAGTAAAGTAAAACATGAAATACCAAAATAAAACAATAAAATAGTCATTACAAAAATATGATGTTGATATTCAGTAGTAAAGTTCGACTTGCGTCCATTTAGACTTATGACCGGTTTCTCGGAACCGAACTCGGTCGTAAGTCGGATGGTATCTGTATTTGTGCTGGAGGTGGGAAATAGTGTCTGCACACTAAAGAGAGGTGAGAATATTGCAGTTTGGAGAGCAATATCAGTTAGTTCCTCATTTTTGGTCACACTACCTCTGTGGGATATGCCCTTTGTATTAACCGTTAAACTGTCCAAACATAGATCTACGTTTACGTGTGTAGTGCTCCGACCTTGATTTTCCCCATTTGAAAGCATGTAAAAAGCATTGTTCTACTTTCGGAGTGCTACACAAGCGAATGTAGATCTACGTTTGGACAGTTTAGGGGTTAAAAGGTATATAATAGGACACACAGTTTTGGAGTGGTTTTTGTATCTTAGTTTTTTTTTTTCGTGTGCTGGCCATCTCCCAACGAAGCAGGGTGACCCAAAAAAGAAAGACTTTCACCATCATTCACACACAATCATTATTTTTGCAGAGGTGCCTAGATATGACAGTTCAGATGTCACTCCAAACAGCCAATATCCCAAACTACTACTATAAATATATTTGTGAAGGAAGGGTACCTAAGGATGGGCAGAGGATATGCATAATAGCATCTTGCCTCAATCATTTAATAGTAGTTGTCCATGAAGTAATATTTCTCTGCAGACATCCACAGTGTTGACTGCAAAGTGTTCCATCTACCTTTTACATGTACAGTAGGGCCCCACTTACACGGCAGGTTAGGTTCCAGGCTATCGCCGGAACCTAATGCATGTAAATGCCGGACGACAAGTTTACCCTAACTTATATTAAGTTAGTAATAGAACTAGGCATTAACCCATCGACTGTTTTGGTCATATATATACGTCTTAGGAGCCAGTGTTTCGGACGTATATATACTCAATTCTAGCGGCTTCAAATCAAGCAGGAGAAAGCTGGTAGGCCCACATGTGAGAGAATTGATCTGTGCGGTCAGTGTGCACCGTCTGAAAAAGTCCTGCAGCACGCAGTGCATAATGAGAAAAATGAAACTCCGACTTTTTTTTTTTGTAATAAAACACAGACTTCGAGGTGTATTTTTGTATAGTATTTATCGTTGTATTCTCGTTTTCATGGTCTCATGTGATAAAATGGAAAACATATTACAGAAATAGAGACGATTTTGATTAGTTTCACAATGAAAACGACCTTGAAATTGAGCTCAAAGTAGCAAAAATGTTTGATTTTTACCAATTTTCAAGAGTAAGCAAATCACACCACACGTCCAGTACACATCAACTGGGGAGTCTAATATTCTTTCACTAGTGCATTGATATTATTTATACCATTTTTACAATGATGCAGTAATCTGCATAACAGTAAGTCTTCTATTTTCTTAGTATGAATAAAAAAATCAAAATCAAAAGCAATAGTAATGTAAGAAGGGCCTAGAGACGTGACTAATGAATAGAGGATATGTTAGTGCCAAGAATGTCTTTCTTGTTTATTCTGGACCCCCCCCCCCTTCCCTATTTTGAAATTGGCATCTTTTTTAATTTTCTCGAAATTGGCCAAATTGGCAATTTCTGACCCCTTTATTGGGTAGTTCGAATCGGTAAATAGGCAATTTCTTGTACTCAACTGATAGAAAAAATTGAGTTCTAAAGAAATGGCTATGACTTTGGTCAACTGGAACAACAGAATTGGCCAAATTAGGGCTCAACGTTGGCGAAATCGCCGATGCGCATGTTGCTGAGATCGCTGACTTCGCGGGAGCGTAGTTCCGTGAGTTTTCGACCAAATTTCATACTTTTGGTGTCATTACCATCGGGAAAAGATTCTCTTATTTCGTAAAAAAAAAAAAAAATCCAAAAATGTTTTGGCACAGAACGACAGTTTCAGAAAGGGGCTTGCGACAGTCAAAGGGTTAAGAAACGCAAAAAATAAAATACATAGTACGTTCATTACTTACCTTGAAATATTTGTAGTCTTATTAATGTAGGGCGAGAGGTTAGTAGTACTTATTTGTAGGAAGTCATGTGTAGGTAGCCCTGGCTCCCCATCCCAAACTTGATATACGTACAGTATTTAAGGCAGCCCAGAGGGATAAAATACACATACAGTACACTCATTATTTACCTTAAAATATGTGTAGTATTAATGTTGGATGAGAGGTGAGTAGTAGTTATTTGTAGGAAGTTAGTGTAGGTAGCCGGTAGGTGTAGCCTGCCTGGGCTGCACCCATCAGCTATCTACACTGCGCCCCAGAGCCATGTTATTCCCATCAACATACCTTGTTCACTGAATTTAATCATTTCTAACAACTACCTTTAGATGCCATCATAAACGAAGGGAGAAGTAATATATAATTCATGCCGAAAATTATAAACAAAAGCAGAGTATTAAGGGAAGTGCCTGGGTCAAACGCAGATTCATACAAGTTTTCTCTCATGCTGAGCCAGAGAAAACATAATGTTTTCCCTCTTCCCGGCTACCACACCTCCATAGCACATAAACTTAGCATTTTTATATGCTATGTAACGTATTTCTTACATAATTTTGAAGAAAACATCGTAGATGGATTAATGAATGTATATTAATGTAAAATAAGACTGTGCCCAAGAATGATTATTATTACGTACCATTAGTATTACTAAGGCGTTAAGACTAGAGGGACACTTAGAGATTGTAATGTGTACCTGCATGCCAGCACACTGTGTAAGTATATTTAGGTACAAGTACACAAGTATTATTATCAGAGCACATACAAAATGTGCATAACTTTAAAACACTTGAAATTTTGTAGTTTCCAGACATAAGAGATGTGCTCATGGAGAATGTCAACAGGGTGGGGCATGCCATGTTAGAAAGACAGGTTGCCGTATAGCGAGTTTTGGTCATAATTTGAAATTGCCATATTAGTGGAACGCCGTAAAGCAGGGCCCTCCTGCACCCTCCCTCCCCTTTTATTTTTTCTTCTTTTCTTTCCTCATTTAATCCTAAATATTTGTGTGATTTATCAGGAGAGGGAGTTGGACCGTCAGTGTGGAACCAAACCCTACATGGCCCCTGAGGTATTATTGCGTCCCTACAGTGCAGAGCCTGCAGACATCTGGTCGTGTGGCGTTGTTCTTGTAGCATTACTTGCTGGCGGTGAGTGAGGTTTCTTTTCAATTTAGGAACTGTTATCCTACCTTGGCTCATTTCAGCATGTAGACCTATCCAAGGTAAACTAACTCCCTCCCTGCGATGATCTCTCAACAGCTGGCCAAGACACGCATGCCCATTTATTGCTAGGTGAACAGGGACAACAGGTTTATGGAAATATGCCCAATGTTGTCATTCTTGCTGAATAAAACCTTGTTCTTTCAGTTAGTTGAGAGTTCAGGGTACAGCCACTTTAGACATGAGCCACATACTGTTGTCATATATTGAGTCAATTTTATTTTATAACCTGAAAAAAAATCTGTTAACCCTTTCACTGTCAGTCATGTAGAAGTATTATTGATGCCATGGTATGTCATGAAGATCAATATCATGAGCTCAGCTTCCTCAGATAAGCTGCGATTGGTATGTTCTGGCAAAGATACGAGTGAATGGGTTTGCAATGAATGTGTACAGTATTAAAAAAAATCCTGCCTCACATGGTGCATGATGGGAAAAGCAAAATTGAATGTGTGTATGGTTTACATTAGCAGCTTTAAAGTGTGTTTTTGGATGTTTTTTATGGTTGTATTTCTGTTATTTGGTATCATTTAATAGAACAGAAGACAGACTACTGAAATAGGGTTTATTTTAGCTGGTTTCAGTATCTAAAGTACCTTGAAACTGAGCTCAAAGTAACATAAATTTGATGTTTGTAAATTTTCCTTAGGACAGGGAAGGTCTCCCTACAACCCCCTGTCTGTTTTATGGGATTTTAATAGGTTTGATTCACTGATTGGGACACTGTAAACCATGGCCAGTCATTCCTAATTATATTTTATTATCTAATAGCATAAATCTTCTATTTTTGTAATTATGAATTCAGTATGAAAGACAAGAGTAATAGGGGATATGATTAATGAACAAAAGTTGTTTTAGTGGCAGGAATGTTTACATTGTTTATTTTGCATTTTTTTTTAACTGGTATATTTTGAATTTTGTGCAAGATTGGCTAAATTACTGATTTTCACTTTATAGGGTAGTTGTAATACGTAGTTGAATGGATGTTTTCTTGTACTTGTTTGATAAAAAGGAAGGTGTACTAGTGAAATAGCTAAGAATTTGATCAAATAGAGCACTGGAATAGGCTTAAAATAGGACTCGGTGGGCAAAATCGCTGATGCGTAAAGTGCGCCTAGACTGCTAGACTATCAAATTTGATACTTTTAGTGTTATTATTATTATTTTTTTTATTATCACAATGGCCGATTCCCACCAAGGCAGGGTGGCTCGAAAAAGAAAAACTTTCACCATCATTCACTCCATCACTGTCTTGCCAGAAGGGTGCTTTACACTACAGTTTTTAAACTGCAACATTAACACCCCTCCTTCAGAGTGCAGGCACTGTACTTCCCATCTCCAGGACTCAAGTCCGGCCTGCCGGTTTCCCTGAACCCCTTCACAAATGTTACCTTGCTCACACTCCAACAGCACGACAAGTATTAAAAACCATTCGTCTCCACTCACTCCTATCAAACACGCTCACGCACGCCTGCTGGAAGTCTAAGCCCCTCGCACACAAAACCTCCTTTACCCCCTCCCTCCAACCTTTCCTAGGCCGACCCCTACCCCGCCTTCCTTCCACTACAGACTGATACACTCTTGAAGTCATTCTGTTTCGCTCCATTCTCTCTACATGTCCGAACCACCTCAACAACCCTTCCTCAGCCCTCTGAACAACAGTTTTGGTAATCCCGCACCTCCTCCTAACTTCCAAACTACGAATTCTCTGCATTATATTCACACCACACATTGCCCTCAGACATGACATCTCCACTGCCTCCAGTCTTCTCCTCACTGCAACATTCATCACCCATGCTTCACACCCATATAAGAGTGTTGGTAAAACTATACTCTCATACATTCCCCTCTTTGCCTCCAAGGACAAAGTTCTTTTGTCTCCACAGACTCCTAAGTGCACCACTAACCCTTTTCCCCTCATCAATTCTATGATTCACCTCATCCTTCATAGACCCATCCGCTGACATGTCCACTCCCAAATATCTGAATACATTCACTTCCTCCATACTCTCTTCCTCCAATCTGATATCCAATCTTTCATCACCTAATATTTTTGTTATCCTCATAACCTTACTCTTTCCTGTATTCACTTTTAATTTTCTTCTTTTGCACACCCTACCAAATTCATCCACCAATCTCTGCAACTTCTCTTCAGAATCTCCCAAGAGCACAGTGTCATCAGCAAAGAGTAACTGTGACAACTCCCACTTTGTGTGATTCTTTATCTTTTAACTCTACGCCTCTTGTCAAGATCCTCGCATTTACTTCTCTTTCAACCCCATCTATAAATATATTAAACAACCACGGTGACATCACACATTCTTGTCTAAGGCCTACTTTTACTGGGAAATAATTTCCCTCTTTCCTATGTACTCTAACTTGAGCCTCACTATCCTCGTAAAAACTCATCACTGCTTTCAGTAACCTACCTCCTACACCATACACCTGCAACATCTGCCACATTGCCCCCCTATCCACCCTGTCATACACCTTTTCCAAATCCATAAATGCCACAAAGACCTCTTTAGCCTTATCTAAATACTGTTCACTTATGTGTTTCACTGTAAACACCTGGTCCACACACCCCCTACCTTTCCTAAAGCCTCCTTGTTCATCTGCTATCCTATTCTCAGTCTTACTTTTAATTCTTTCAATAATAACTCTACCATACACTTTACCAGGTATACTCAACAGACTTATCCCCCTATAATTTTTGCACTCTCTTTTGTCCCCTTTGCCTTTATACAAAGGAACTATGCATGCTCTCTGCCAATCCCTAGGTACCTTACCCTCTTCCATACATTTATTGAATAATTGCACCAACCACTCCAAAACTATATCCCCACCTGCTCTTAACATTTCTATCTTTATCCCATCAATCCCGGCTGCCTTACCCCCTTTCATTTTACCTACTGCCTCACGAACTTCCCCCACTCACAACTGGCTCTTCCTCACTCCTACAAGATGTTATTCCTCCTTGCCCTATACACGAAATCACAGCTTCCCTATCTTCATCGACATTTAACAATTCCTCAAAAGGAATTACCTTCAGAAAAGATGCTCTGCCTTTGCATAAGAAATTTTTTTTTCAAGTGGACATTGAGAACGGTATTAATTTTGGGGGTCTGGACTGTGAAAGGGCTAAAGATTTTTTGCCATTTGACCACTCGTATACACAGTCTTACTTCAGCTTTTTTCTTCAAACAGCTAAAAGTAAATCCTGGTGTTTAAGTTCCTTATGTTTGTCTTTTTATTCTAAATTTTTTCTATTTTAATTTGCTGTAAGCAAATTTTCAACCTGCTTGCTTAATATCCCACCTGATTGATCATAAAATGATATTTGTATAATATAAATAGAGACATCTCCATGGGGAAGTGGTAAAGAATTCTTTCGTAGGCCACGCGTGTCGTAAGAGGCGATTAAAATGCCGGGAGCAATGGGCTAGTAATCCTTCTCCTGTATGAATTACTAAGTTTAATAAAAAAATTTTTAGGTCACTCTGCCTCAATGTGAGATGGGTAGTATATTAACCCTTAAACTGTCCAAACATAGATCTACGTTCACTTGCGTGGTGCTCTGAATATTTTGAAAAATCTTTATTTTTTTTTTTTTTAAATGAAGAGCACATAATTCTACATGTTATAGGATTGAAAAAAAAATTTTTAGGGTCAGTACTTACCGAGATATAAAACCATGAAGTTGCCTCTGGATGCTCACCTGTCAGCAACACCGACTCCTGTCGCTTGCTGAAGTGTTGCTTTTATACCTTTTTTCTCGTTTTTATTTTAATTTGTATATTTTTTTATGTTCTGATAATTACAATTTATAATAGTTCTTGTAATTTCATAGCCAGACTTCGTTCTAACACTGATATTAGGTACTGAAATAGTGCTCAAATAGTCACAATCACATTGACAGGTAAACATTTACACCTGCCTGGGTTATTTACTATTGTCTAGAAATATACACAAAGTATTTACTGGTCCCAACAATGTTTTAGATGTGCAAGACAGGTATACAATTCCGACAAGATGAAAGTTAAGACACTTGTGCAACATCTGGTTATCTTTATTGTAAACGTTTCGCCATCCAGTGGCTTTATCAATACAAATTCTTGGACATAATTAGAAAACAATACAAGAATTTGTATTGATAAAGCCACTGGATGGCAAAACGTTTACAATAAAGATAACCAGATGTTGCACAAGTGTCTTAACTGTCATCAATGTTTTAGATAACCTGGCGTATACCTTGAAGCATGATGTTACAAAAGGCATTCCTATACTGTTGACAGCCCAGTGACATTTGATAAATGCTCACTGCTCCATCTAACTCTCGCTGTATTATAACTGTTACACACATATATGTCTTGTGTCTGTCTATTTATCCGTGTCTGCCTGTCTGTCTCTGCTTATGTCTTTGTCTGCCTGGAGTATATGTATATCACACTCCTTGAAGAATTGGGTTATGACATGTTACCAGCTCAGTGACATTTGATAAATGGGTGCTCGGGGAACCCTTGCTTTATTTTCATTGATACACACAAACATGTTTCTGTCTATCTTTGCCTGGAATTTTTGGATTATCCTAGGTAATTTACACTATGTATAATTGTATTTGTGTACATGTGAAAAGAGTAAGGTGATGAGGGTATCAAATGATTTAGATAAAGAAAAATTGGATATCAAATCGGGGAGGAGGAGTATGGAAGAAGTGGATGTTTTCAGATATTTGGGAATTGACGTGTCAGCGGATGGATTTACGAAGGATGACGTTAATCATAGAATGGATGAAGGAAAAAAGGTGAGTGGTGCATTGAGGTACATGTGGGGACAAAAAATGTTAACTATGGAGGCAAAGAAGGGAATGTATGAAAGTATAGTAGTATCAATACTCTTATATGGGTGTGAAGCTTGGGTTGTAAATACTGTAGTGAGGAGGCAGTTGGAGGCAGTGGATATGTCCTGTCTAAGGGCAATGTGTGGTGTAAATAATATGCAGAAAATTCGGAGTGTGGAAATTAGAAGGTGTGGAGTTAATAAAAGTATTAGTCAGAGGGCTGAAGAGGGGTTGTTGAGGTGGTTTGGTCATTTAGAGAGAACGGATCAAAGTAGAATGACATGCAGAGCGTATAAATCTGTAGGGGAGGAAGGCGGGGTAGGGGTCATCCTTGGAAAGGTTGGTGGGAGGGAGTAAAGGAGGTTTTGTGGGCGAGGGGCTTGGACTTCCAGCAAGCATGCATGAGCGTGTTAGATAGGAGTGAATGGAGACGAATGGTATTTGGGACCTGACGAGCTGTTGGAGTGTGAGCAGGGTAATATTTAATGAAGGGATTCAGGGAAACCGGTTATTTTATATAGCCGGACTTGAGTCCTGGAAATGGGATATTGGGTTTGGGATATTGGCAGTATGGAAGGATATGTTGTGCATCTTTATACATATATACTTCTAAACTGTTGTGTTCTGAGCACCTCTGCAAAAAGTGATTGTGTGAGTGAGGTGAAAGTGTTGAATAATGATGAAAGTAATTTCTTTTTGGGGATTTTTTTCTTTTTGGGTCACCCTGCCTCGGTGGGAGACGTAGGACTTGTTAAAAAAAAAAAGTGTACATGTGAGACTGAGATGTAGATGGCCTGAGATGTAGATGGCCTGAGATGTAGATGGCCTGAGATGTAGATGGCCTGAGATGTAGATGGCCTGAGATGTAGATGGCCTGAGATGTAGATGGCCTGAGATGTAGATGGCCTGAGATGTAGATGGCCTGAGATGTAGATGGCCTGAGATGTAGATGGCCTGAGATGTAGATGGCCTGAGATGTAGATGGCCTGAGATGTAGATGGCCTGAGATGTAGATGGCCTGAGATGTAGATGGCCTGAGATGTAGATGGCCTGAGATGTAGATGGCCTGAGATGTAGATGGCCTGAGATTTAGATGGCCTGAGATGTAGACAGATACAGATATAGAAACGGCCAAAGCAAGCCAGCCAGCCTGCCGACCACGTAAGAATGTAAGAAAGAAGGAACTCTGCAACAGGCCTACTGGCCCATGCAAGGCAGGTACATGTCACCCTCCCCTGCAGCTTAGACTAATGACCCACCTAGTCAGGTCACATCCATTGAAGGAAGGAGCATGACATCAGACCTAGTAGCACAAGCTAGTCAGGTCCAACTCACACCCATCTATACTCACTCATGTATTTATTTAACCTATTCTTACTTTCCTCTTAAAATGGGAGTATTAATGCGACATGGCATCGGTGAATCCCTGGTGTTTGCCATGCTATTTGCTCTAGCTGGCACACAATTGAACTGGTGCTCCCACAAGGTACTAAGTGCTTACAGATTTTTTTAATACTGCACACACTGAGTGCACAGACCTATTCTTTCATGTGTAGGCGACTCGAGCTTTTTTTTTTTTTTTTTTAAACAAGTCGGCCGTATCCCACCAAGGTAGGGTGACCCAAAAAGAAAGAAAATCCCCAAAAAGAAAATACTTCCATCATCATTCAACACTTTAACCTCACTCACACATAATCATTGTTTTTGCAGAGGTGCTCAGAATACAACAGTTTAGAAGTATATGCATATAAAAATACACACTATATCCCTCCAAACTGCCAATATCCCAAACCCCTCCTTTAGAGTGCAGGCATAGTACTTCCCATTTCCAGGACTCAAGTCCAGCTATATAAAAAATAACCGGTTTCCCTGAATCCCTTAACTAAATATTACCCTGCTCACACTCCAACAGGTTGTCAGGTCCCAAATACCATTCGTTTCCATTCACTCCTATCGAACACGCTCATGCACGCCTGCTGGAAGTCCAAGCTCCTCGCCCACAAAACCTCCCTTTCCCCTTCCTTCCAACCTTTTCGAGGATGACCCCTACCCCGCCTTCCTTTCCCCTACAGATTTATACGCTCTCCACGTCATTCTACTTTGATCCATTCTCTCTAAATGACCAAACCACCTCAACAACCACTCTTCAGCCCTCTTGACTAATATTTTTATTAACTCCACACCTTCTCCTAATTTCCACACTACGAATTTTCTGCATAATATTTACACCACACATTGCCCTTTGGACATCTCCACTGCCTCCAGCCGCCTCGTCGCTGCTGCATTCACAACCCAAGCTTCACACCCATATAAGAGTGTTGGTACTACTATACTTTCACACATTCCCTTCTCTACCTCCATAGATAACATTTTCTGTCTCTACATATACCTCAATGCACCACTCACCTTTTTTCCCTCATCAATTCTATGATTAACCTCATCCTTCATAAATCCATCCGCCGACACGTCAACTCCCAAGTATCTGAAAACATTCACTTCTTCCATACTCCTCCTCCTCGATTTGGTATCCAATTTTTCTTTATCTAAATCATTTGATACCCTCATCACCGTACTCTTTTCTATGTTCACTTTCAACTTTCTACCTTTACACACACTCCCAAACTCACCCACTCACCTTTGCAATTTCTCTATAGAATCTCCCATTAGCACAGTATCATCATCAAAAAGCAACTGTGTCAATTCCCATTTTGTATTTGATTCTCCATAATTTAATCCCACCCGTCTCCCAAACACTCTAGCATTTACTTCTTTTACAACCCATCTAAAAATATATTAAACAACCATGGTGATGTTACACATCCCTGTCTAAGACCCACCTTTACTGGGAAGTAGTCTCCCTCTCTTCTACACACCCTAAGCTGAGCCTCACTATCCTCATAAAAACTTTATACAGCATTTAGTAACTTAACACCTATTCCATATACAGTGGACCCTCGACTAACGATATTAATTGGTACCCGAGAACGAATATCGTTAGTAGTTTTTTTATCGTTAGTCGAGGCAACATGTTAGTGTTAACATGTATCGTTAGTCGAATTTAACGTTAGACAATGCCATCGTTGGTTGAGGGTCCACTGTACTTGCAACAACTGCCACATTGCTCCCCTATCCACTCTATCATATCCCTTTTCTAAATCCATAAATGCAATAAAAACTTCCCTACCTTTATCTAAATACTGTTCACATACATGCTTCAATGTAAACACTTGATCTACACATCCCCCACCCACTCTGAAACCTCCTTGCTCATCCGCAATCCTACATTCTGTCTTGCCTCTAATTCTTTCAATTATAAACCTACCGTACACTTTTCCTGGTATACTCGGTAAACTTACTCCTCTATAATTAGCAGTTTGGAGGGATATCTTGTGTATCTTTATACGTATATGCTTCTAAACTGTTGTGTTCTGAGCACCTCTGCAAAAACAGTGATTATGTGTGAGTGAGTTGAAAGTGTTGAATGATGATGAAAGTATTTTCTTTTTGGGGATTTTCTTTCTTTTTTGGGTCACCCTGCCTCGGTGGGAGATGGCCGACTTGTTGAAAAAAAAAAAATTACAATCTCTTTTGTCCCCCTTCCCTTTATATAAAGGGACTATACATGGTCTCTGCCAATCCCTAGGTACCTTCCCCTCTTTCATGCATTTAGTAAACAAAATTACCAACCACTCCAACACTATATCCCCCCACTGCTTTTAACAGTTCTGTCATGATCCCGTCAGTTAACCCCTTCAGGGTCCGTCCCGTAGATCTACGGCTTCACGTTGAGTGTCCAAACCGTAGAT
This sequence comes from Cherax quadricarinatus, assembly GCF_038502225.1. NCBI lineage: Eukaryota > Metazoa > Arthropoda > Malacostraca > Decapoda > Parastacidae > Cherax > Cherax quadricarinatus. The sequence goes on from NC_091340.1 coordinate 16,569,426, forward strand.
CTACACCAAAATTCTAGCGCCGTCAAATTTAACGCGAAAGCGCTCATAGGCCTTCATGTGAGAGAATGGGTCTGCGTGGTGGGTGTGCGCCATAAACAAAAAATCTAGGCGCCCGCATAGCATTGTGGGAACGCCGGCTTAGTTACCCTTATTCACCATGCCTCGTCGCAGGTCAGCTCTCACTCCCCGGAAAATTGGGACTCTCCTCTTCCTATCTGATAGTTCTGACACTGATGGAAGTGGAAATGAAGACGAATTCTATGGCTTTGATCAGTTAGTGACCGAAAGGAATGACCAGGATATCGATAATAGTGCAGAAAACCCTGACGATCCTCAACCTTCTACCTCTGGTGTGGGCACTCGTGACTCACGGTCGGTTGTACCTCAATGCAAGAGAAAACTAATATTTTCGCGTGGCCAGGCCTCTGACTTCAGTAATGATGATGATAGTGACGTGGATTGTGATTTTATTGCGTTTGACGATCATTCGAGTAGTGATAGTGAGGAATCATATTCACCATTGAAGCGTCGGTATGTACGCCGCCGCATGCGCTCGGGTAGTGTACCCTATGCTGTGCCCAGGGGATGGAGTACATCCCGAAGTACATCCCGGAGTACATCCCGTGGCCCTACACCAGGTTTAGATAGTGATAGTGAGGATGATGTGGCTACACTTGGCATGGATAGACCAAAGGCATCAGTAGATGGTTGTAGTGGTGATGGTAGTGGCACCGCCATGCGTGACTCGCCTGCCCAGGCTGGGACCCACGCTGCTGACTCCTCAGTTCAAGGACAAAGCGGAGCGTCAGCCACCAGCCCACCACAACCACCCGCACAACCAGCCTATGATGTCCAGTATCCACCAGCAAACCATATCTGGGATTGGCAGCAAAATCCCAATTTTGTTCCCAAGCCCCACCACTTTGATGACTCTCAAAGTGGAATTCTACCTACTTGTCCCCTTGGAACCACGGCCAATGAACTGGAATTCTTTGAATTATTCTTTGACCAGCCATTGATGGAAACTATTGTCAGGGAAAGTAATAAGTATTTTGAGTACACCTTGGCAAATACGATCATATCACCACAGTCAAGACTACATAGGTGGAAAGAGACGACTGTTGCAGAAATGTATTTGCTTTTTGCAACAATAATGCTTATGCCTCATGTCTATAAGCATAATATAAAAGCATAATGGTCCACAGATCGGCTAATTTCTACCCCGGTCTTCAGTGAAATCATCCCAGTGAACAGGTTTATCTTACTGTTACGTATGTTGCAATTGTCTGACAAAACCAGGCCTGACAGAAGTGACAGGTTATACAAGATTAGAAATGTTTTTATGTATCTCAAACAAAAGTTCAGCATATACTTTTATCCATTCAAGAATCTTGTAATTGACAAGTCTTTGATTTTGTTCAAAGGTAGACTGTCATTCAAGCAATATATACCGAGCAAGAGGAAACGCTTTGGTATAAAACTGTTTGTTCACTGTGACTGTATCAGTGGCCTGGTATTGGATATTGTTGTATACACGGGAAGTAAAACTTTGAAAGATACCAAGATGTTATTGGGTATCTCAGGTGACAGTGAGAAACATGGCACCTTATCTTGGTAAGGGGCATACATTATATACCGATAACTGGTACACAAGCCCATTACTCAGTGATTTCATGTGAGTGAACAAGACAGATGTGTGTGGCACAGTGCGTTCTAATCGTAAACATGCCCAGGCTCAACGCAGGTGCTCGTGGTGATGACGTGCAGGTGTTTACTGCCAATGACATCATAGCATTACGGTGGCATGACAAACGAGATGTCACATTGTTGACAACCATTCACCGTAATGAAGTGCAAGACAGTGGCAAAGTTGATAGTGACTAATGAACGTATTCGAAAACCAGTGACAGTGATTGATTATACACAAAACATGCGCTTTGTTGACTAATGTGACATGCAGATTGGTTTTGTTGATTGTGTTCTTAAGAGTTAGAAGTGGTACATGAAACTTTTCTTCCATCTCATGGACATTTCAATGCTCAATGCATATAATATGTACCAAATAAAGACTGGCAACAGACCACCGTATGGTGAATTTTGTTTGTCTGTTGTCAGACAACTCATAATGAAGTACCAGGTAAGATCACCTGCTGTACAACAAGGTCCTCGAATTATTCAGGATATACCCAAGCGTTTGAGGAGGGAAGGTGATCATTTCATAATACAGCTTCCTTCAACTCGGAAGAAATTTGCTCAGAAGAGATGCATCGTCTGTGCACAAACAAAACGACGGCAACAAAGACGCAAAGACACTCAGTTTGTGTGAGGAATGTAAGGTGCCTCTGTTTATGGTGCCTTGTTTCAAGGAGTTCCACAAGCTCCAGCAGTTCTAAAGCCATGTCCAGTGATTGTAAATATGTAAATATATGATAGAACATTAGTATTATACAATATTTGTGCATGTTTATTGTAATAAACAACAGTGGTAAACAATAATATGATAACTTTAGTGCGGTTATTGTGTTCAATACAGTGAGTTTATATATATACATTATATACAGTATTGGTCTCTCAGGCCCCAAGTGTTAGTAGGAAAAGAAAAAAATTGAAAAAGAAAAGAAAAAACTACAAAAACTGCTAAATAAAGTAATGGAATTCGTCGATGTTGCCGCCACACATCATTTTGGACAAACTTCTTCGCACTGTATCTCGGTAAGTACTGATCAGAATTTTTTTTTTTGTCTTATTACCTTCACGCAAATATACTCTTTAATTCTGTAAGAAAAAATAATTTTTTTTTTTTTAAATTTCTTGGACACTGGAGCAATTCAGATTTTGGCCTTGGACCCTGAAGGGGTTAAAGCTGCTTTACCCCCTTTCATTCTACGTAATGCCTCGCACACCTCCCCCACACTCGCATCCTGTTCTTCACTCTTAAAAGATGGTATACGTCCCTGGCCAGTGCATGAAATTACCGCTTCCCTTTCTTCGTCAACATTTAAAAGTTCCTCAAAATATTCTCACCATCTACCCAAAACCTCCATCTCCCCATCTACTAACTCCCCTATTCTGTTTTTAACCCCTTCAGGGCCCAAGGCCGAAATCTGAAGTGGTGCTCCAGTGTCCAAGAAATTTTGAAAAAAAAAAAAAAAAAAAAATTCTTACAGAATTAAAGAGCACATTTTTGTGAAGGTAATAAGACAAAAAAAAAATTCTGATCAATACTTACCGAGATACAGTGCCAAGAAGTTTGTCAAAAATGATGTGGTGGCGGCAACATCGACGAATTCCACATACGTGCATTACATTATTTTGCGGTTTTTGTTGTTTTTTCTTTTCTTTTCCAATTTTTTTCTATTCCTACTAACATTTGGGGCCTGAGAGACTAATACTGTATATAATGTATATATATAAACTCACTGTATTGAACACAATAACCGCACTAAAGTTATTATCATATTATTGTTTACCACTGTTGTTTATTACAATAAACATGCACAAATATTGTATAATACTAATGTTCTATCATATATTTACATATTTACAATCACTGGACATGGTTTTAGAACTGCTGGAGCTTGTGGAACTCCTTGAAACAAGGCACCATGCACAGAGGTACCTTACATTCCTCACACATAAACCGAGTGTCTTTGCGTCTTTGTTGCCGTCATTTTGTTTGTGCACAGACGATGCATCTCTTCTGAGCAAATTTCTTATGAGTTGAAGGAAGTTGTATTATGAAATGATCACCTTCCCTCCTCAAACGCTTGGGTATATCCTGAGGAATTCGAGGACCGTGTTGTATAGCAGGTGTTCTTACCTGGTACTTTATTATGAGTTGTCTGACAACAGACAAACAAAATTCACCATACGGTGGTCTGTTGCCAGTCTTTATTTGGTACATATTATATGCATTGAGCATTGAAATGTCCATGAGATGGAATAAAAGTTTCATGTACCACTTTTTTGTAACTCTTACGAACTCAGTCAACAAAACCAATCTGCATGTCACATTTGTCAACCATGTGCATGTTTTGTGTATAATCAATCACTGTCAGTGGTTTTCAAATACGTTCATTAGTCACTCGATCAACTTTGCCACTGTCTTGCATTTCATTACGGTGAATGGTTGTCAACAATGTGACATCTCGTTTGTCATGCCACCGTAATGCTATGATGTCATGGGCAGTAAACACCTGCACGTCATCACCACGAGCACCTGCGTTGAGCCTGGGCATATGTTTACGATTAGAACGCACTGTGCAACACACATCTGTCTTGTTCACTCTCATGAAATCACTGAGTAATGGGCTTGTGTACCAGTTATTGGTATATAATGTATGCCCCCTACCAAGATAAGGTGCCATCATGTTTCTCACTACGTCACCTGAGATACCCAATGACATCTTGGTATCTTTCAATGTTTTACTACCCGTGTATACAACAATATCCAACACCAGGCCACAGTCACAATCACAGAGTACAAACAGTTTTATACCAAAGCGTTTCCTCTTGCTCGGTATATATTGCTTGATTGACAGTCTACCTTTGAACAAAATGAAAGACTCGTCAATTACAAGATTCTTGAATGGATAAAAGTATATGCTGAACTTTTGTTTGAGATGCATGAAAACATTTCTAATCTTGTATAACCTGTCACTTCTGTCAGGCCTGGTTTTGTCAGAGAAGTGCAACATACGTAAGAGTAAGATAAATCTGTTCACTGGTATGATTTCACTGAAGACCGGGGTAGAAATTAGCCGATCTGTGGACCAGTATGCTTTTATATTATGCTTATAGACGTGAGGCATAAGCATTATTGTTGCAAAAAGCAAATACATTTCTGCAACAGTCGTCTCTTTCCACCTGTGTAGTCTTGACTGTTGTGATATCGTATTTGCCATGGTGTACTCAAAATACTTATTACTTTCCCTGACAATAATTTCCATCAATGGCTGGTCAAAGAATAATTCAAAGAATTCCAGTTCATTGGCCGTGGTTCCAAGGGGACAAGTAGGTAGAATTCCACTTTGAGAGTCATCAAAGTGGTGAGGCTTGGGAACAAAATTGGGATTTTGCTGCCAATCCCACATACGGTTTGCTGGTGGATACTGGACATCATAGGCTGGTTGTGCGGGTGGTTGTGGTGGGCTGGTGGCTTGTGCTCCGCTTTGTCCTTAAACTGACGAGTTAGCAGTGTGGGTCCCAGCGTGGTCTGGTGAGTCACACATGGCGGTGCCACTACCATCACCACTAACACCATCCACTGATGCCTGTGGTCTACCCATGCCAAGTGTAGCCACATCATCCTCACTATCACTACCTAAAACTGGTGTTAGGCCACGGGATGTACTCCGTCCCCTGGGCACAGCATAGGGTACACTACCCGAGCGCATGCGGTGGCGAACATACCGACGCTTCAATGGTGAATATGATTCCTCACTATCACTACTCGAATGATCGTCGAGCGCAATAAAATCACAGTCCACGTCACTATCATCATCATTACTGAAGTCGGAGGCCTGGCCATGCGAAAATATTAGTTTTCTCTTGCGATGAGGAACAACCGACCGTGAGTCACGAGTGCCCACACCAGAGGTAGAAGGTTGAGGATCGTCAGGGTTTTCTGCACTATTATCGATATCCTGGTCATTCTTTTCGGTCACTAACTGATCAAAGCCGTAGAATTCTTCTTCATTTCCACTTCCATCAGTGTCAGAACTATCAGATAGGAAGAGGAGAGTCCCAATTTTCTGGGGAGTGAGAGGTGACTTGCGACAAGGCATGGTGAACAAGGGTAACTGAGCCGGCGTTCCCACAATGCTATGCGGGCGCCTAGATTTTTTGTTTATGGCGCACACCCACCACGCAGACCCGTTCTCTCACATGTAGGCCTATGAGCGTTTTCGCGCTAAATTTGACAGCACTAGAATTTTGGCGTAGATATACGGTTTGGACACTCAACGTGAAGCCGTAGATCTATGGAACGGACCCTGAAAGGGTTAACTGACAAATCCATTCGTTCTCTAGGCTTCTTAACTTGTATAACTCCAAAAATGTTTTCTTATTTTCATTAAAATTTCTTGACAGTGCCTCTCCCACTCCATCATCTGCTCTCCTTTTGCACTCTCTCACCACTCTGTTCACCTTTCTTTTACTCTCCATATACTCTACTCTTCTTATAACACTTCTGCTTTGTAAAAACCTCTCATAAGCTAACTTTTTCTCTTATCACACCCTTTACTTCATCATTCCACCTGTCACTCCTCTTTCCTCCTGCACCCTCCCTCCTATAACCACAAACTTCTGCCGCACATTCTAAATCTGCATCTTTAAAACTATTCCAACCCTCTTCAACCCCCCCCACTGCTCATACTTGCACCAGTCCACCTTTCTGCCAATAGTTGCTTATGTCTCCCCGAACTTCCTCCTCTCTTAGTTTATACACTTTCACGTCCCTCTTGCTGATTGTTGCCATTTTTCTCTTGTCCCATGTACCTCTTACTGTAACTGTAGCTACAACTAAATAATGATCCAATATATCAGTTACCCGTCTATAAACGTGTACATCCTGGAGCCTACCCATCAACCTTTTATCCACCAATACATAATCTGACAAACTACTTTCATTTTGTGCTATATCATACCTTGTTTATTTATTTATCCTCTTCTTCATAAAATATGTATTACTTATTACCAAACCTCTTTCTACACATAGCTCAATTAAAGGCTCCCCATTTTCATTTACCCCTGGTACCCCAAATTTCCCTACTACCTCCAGATTTGAAGGAATGAAAAATAAAACGTTGATCTACGTTTAGAGCGCTATGCGTGCAAATGTAGATCTACGTTTGGACAGTTTAAGGGTTTAAAAATGGTTACACTTTGATAAGCCAAATTTCTAATCAATATGTAGGTTTGTCATAATCCCTCAGGGATCAAACAGTGCCTGTGGAATGTGACTAATTCCATATGGGTGTATGTTTATACATATACAGTGAGCAGCTCTCAGCCACTTCGCATGACTGATTTTCTACCACCAGTCTTCCGAAATACCCAGAATGCACCATGTTCAGATGGATTCCTGTAGGTTTGGGAACAAAATATTTTGTATTAATGTATACAATATTTTACAGGTTTTGGTTTTAGAACCTTGTACTATGTATTTTATGTATAAGAAGTTAATAATCTTTCTTTAGCAGTTTTTGCTACCATACTTAAAGGATACCGCTTCTGCCTCGTCTTTGGTGATCTAGCTGTGTGAGAGATGATGGACGTCATAAAGCTAGATTACCAAAGTCAGGGCTGAAACTCAACTCATCAGTTATTATTTGTATTCTTCCTGGCTGTACCATGTCAAGGTAAGACAGATCACCATGTATAGCACAGGTGAAAGCATATCATTTACAGTGGACCCTTGGTTTTTGTGATTATTCCATTCCAGAGTGTCTGCCGAAAACAAAAATTCACAAACACCAAAACCATTTTCCCCATAAGAAATAATGTAAATACAATGCTAAAATGGATAAAAATGTTGTGGAGGGAGTAGGTAAATTTGGGGTGCCAGGGGTAAATGAAAATGGGGAGCCCTTAATTGAGCTATGTGTAGAAATAGGTTTGCTAATAAGTAATACATATTTTATGAAAAAGAGGATAAATATACAAGGTATGATATAGCACGTAATGAAGGTAGTTTTTTTAGATTATATATTGGTGGTTAAAGGTCGATTGGTAGGCTGCAGGATGTACATGTTTATAGACGGGTAACTGATATATCTGATCATTATTTAGTTGTAGCTACAGTTAGAGTAAGAGGTAGATGGGACAAGAGGAAAATGGCAACAAGAAGTAAGAGGGAGGTGAAAGTGTATAAACTAAGGGAGTTCGTGTGAGATATAAGCAACTACAGTGGACCCCCGCATAGCGACCTTAATCCGTGCAAGAGGGCTGGCTGTTATGCGAAATGTTCGGTATGCGAATGAATTTTCCCCATAAGAAATAATGGAAATCAAATTAATCCGTGCAAGACACCCAAAAGTATGAAAAAAAAATTTTTACCACATGAAATATACATTTTCCTACACACAAAGAGAAGGATACATGCACAATAGTAGAGTAGTACATGCACAATATATATTGTGCATGTACTACTCTACTAAATGAAGAATAAATGACACTTGCCTTTACTGAAGATGCAGCAATGACTGATGAGACACTGTGTCCTGGGAGTGCCTTCTCCTCCTGAGTACTGTAGGTCCTGTTTGGTATTTTCTTCCAGAACAGGCCTTATCACACTGTGTATGTCACTACGATTCTTAAATCTCTCAAACCAACCTTTGCTGGCTCTAAATTCACCAATATGAGCACTAGTTCCAGGCATTTTCCCTGTTCACCTGGGTGTTAGTCGACTGGTGTGGGTTGCATCCTGGGAGACAAGATTAAGGACCCCAATGGAAATAAGTTAGACAGTCTTCGATGACACTGACTTTTTTGGGCTATCCTGGGTGGCAAATCCTCTGGGGTTAATTGTTTCTTGGTATTCTCAATAAGCCACACCAACAAAGGTGCTACAGCAGCAGCAGCAGCTGACGGTGGTACAGCAGCAACAGACGATGCTACAGCAGCAGCAGACGATGCTACAGTAGCAACTGACGATGCTACAGCAGCAGCAGACGATGCTACAGCAGCAGCAGACGATGCTACAGCAGCAACTGACGATGTTACAGCAGCAGCAGACGATGCTACAGCAGCAACTGACGATGTTACAGCAGCAGCAGACGATGCTACAGCAGCAGCAGACGATGCTACAGCAGCAACTGACGATGCTACAGCAGCAGCAGACGATGCTACAGCAGCAGCAGACGATGCTACAGCAGCAGCAGACGATGCTACAGCAGCAGCAGCAGCTGACGGTGGTACAGCAGCAACAGACGATGCTACAGCAGCAACAGACGATGCTACAGCAGCAGCAGACGATGCTACAGCAGCAGCAGACGATGCTACAGCAGCAGGAGCAGCTGACAGTGCAGCAGCAGCTGACAGTGCAGCAGCAGCAGCTGACGGTGGTACAGCAGCAGCTGACGGTGGTACAGCAGCAGCAGCAGCTGTACCACCAATAGTAGCGATGGTTGATTGGGGTTTATTATACAACCTGGCCAGCTCGGAGACACGCACTCCACTTTCATACTTATCAATGATCTTTTTCTTCATCTCCATAGTAATTCTCACCCTTATTGCTGTAGGGTTGGCACTAGAAGCTTTCTTGGGGGCCATGGTCACTTATTTTCCAGAAAAAAATCACCAAAAACACTGTAATAATATGAAATGTTCCGATTGTATGCTTGGATGTTACCGCGGAGGCTGGCTGGTAAACAATGCCACCGGCGGAACATGTGAGCGTGGCTCAGGCTGCACATTGGACGCGTCTCGGACGAAGGGCGCTGAGCGGGTTTTTGGGCGGTATGCGAGGCAAAATTTTAGCGATCAAAGCGTCCGATATGCGGATTGTCCGTTATGCAAGGCGTCCGGTATGCGGGGGTCCACTGTATTGGCAGAAAGGTGGGCTAGTGCAAGTATGAGTAGTGGGGGGGGGGGGGGGTTCAAGAGGGTTGGAATAGTTTTAACCCTTTCAGGGTCCCCAAGCCTCTCCCAGACTTGTTCTCAGGGTCATCCAAATTTCCAAAAAAAAAAAAAAAAAAAAAAAAAATGAAAAGATAGAGAATCTTTTCCCGATCATAATGACACCAAAAGTATGAAATTTGATGGAAAACTTACAGAATTATGCGCTCGCGAAGTTAGTGGTCTCGACGATGTTTACGTATCGGCGATTTTGCCCACTTTGAGACCTATTTTTGGCCAATTCCGTGTACTAGTCGACAAAAGTCATGACTACTTCGCTAGAACTCCATTTTTTCTATCAAATGAGTATAAGAAACCACCCAATTACCGATTTCAACTATCCAATACAGTGGTCAGAATTTAGCAATTTTGCCAATTTCACTCAAATTTAAAAAAAATGCCAATTTCCAAATAGGGTCCAGAATAAAAAAGAAAGTCATTCCTGGCACTAAAGTAACATTTCCTCTGTTCATTAGTCAGGTCCCCATGCCCCTCTTACATTCTTTTGCTTTCCACTTTGAATTTTTGTTCTCACAAAAATTAAAAGATTACTGTTATGCAGACTACTGCATTAGTGTAGAAATGGTATAAATAATATCAGCGCACTTGTGAAAGAATATTAGACTCGCCAGTTGACGTGTATTGGACGCTTAGCATGATTTGTTTACTTTTGAACTTCGGTAAAAATCGAACATTTCTGCTACTTTGAGCTCAATTTCATGGTACTTTTCATTGTAAAACCAGTCAAAATCATCTCAATTTCTGTAATATGTCTTCCATTCTATAAAATGAGACCAGGAAAACTAGAATACAACAATACCGTACGAAAATACAGTGCAAAGTCGCTGTTTTAAACCAAAAACACGGTCAGTTTTTTTTTTCTCATTACGCACTGTGTGCTGCAGGATTTTTTTTTATACTGTGCACACTGACCACATAGACCCATTCTTTCAGATGTAGGCCTACCAGCTTTCTCTCACTAGATTTGAGGGCGCTAGAATTTAGGCATACTAGTACGTCAAAAACTCTGGTGCATAAGCCGTACTAGTACGTCCAAAACCCTGAAAGTGTTAAAAATGCAGTATTAGAATGTGGGGCAGAAGTTTGTGGTAATAGGAGGGTGGGTGCAGGAGGAAAGGGGAGTGATTGGCGGAATGATGAGGTAAAGGGTGTGATAAAAGAGAAAAAGGTAGCTTATGAGAGGTTTTTACAAAGCAGAAGAGTTATAAGAGGAGCAGAGTATATGGAGATTAAAAGAAAGGTGAACAGAGTGGTGAGAGAGTGCAAAAGGAAAGCAGATGATAGTGGGAGAGGCACTGTTCAAGAAATTTTGATGAAAATTAAGAAAAAGTTTTGGAGTGAGTTAACCCTTCCAGGGTTTCCAATGTACTAGTACGCCTTACGCACCAACATTATTGACGTCCCATACCACAGGTGGGGTTTGATCCCGCTGTCAGTGTGTCTCAAAACTCCAGACCGTCGCGTTAGCCACTGGACCATGTTAACGGTTTTGAGGGGACTTGAGCTAGAGTTCGTCACGGCCACGCTAGCTGGAGATTCGTCTGTAAAAACTTGCATTTGTGGTCACAGTGGTGCCTATGCTAACCTTCCTATGGTGTAGAAATATACCTAGTTGGACGAATCTTATTGTGGCTAGCTGGTCCAGTGGCTAACGCGACGGTCTGGAGTTTTGAGATGTTATTGATGTACTAGTATGCCTAAAATCTATCGCCTTCAAATCTAGCAAGAGAAAGCTGGTAGGCCTACATATGAAAGAATGGATCTGTGGTTAGTGTGTACAGTATAAAAAAAATCCTGCAGCACTCGGTGCATAATGAGAAAAAAAAAAAACTTTTTGGTTTAAAACAGCGACTTTGCACTGTATTTTCGTATGGTATTTATGGTTGTATTCTAGTTTTCCTGGTCTCATTTTATAGAATGGAAGACATGTTAAAGAAATTGTGACGATTTTGATTGGTTTCACAATGAAAGTACCTTGAAATTGAGCTCGAAGTAGAAGAATTGTTCGAATTTTGCCGAAGTTCAAAAGCAAACAAATCATGCCACACGTCCAATACACGTCAACTGGTGAGTCTAATATTCTTTCACAAGTGCGCTGATATTATTTATACCATTTCTACACTAATGCAGTAGCCTGCATAACAGTAAATCTTCTATTTTTTGTGAGAATAAAAATTCAAAGTGGAAAGCAAAAGAAATGTAAGAGGGGCGTGGGGATGTGACTAATGAACGGAGGAAATGTTATTTTAGTGCCAGGAATGTCTTGTCTTGTTTATTCTGGACCCTATTTGGAAATTGATCTCTCTTGAAATTTGTTTGAAATTGGCAAAATTGCTAATTTCTGACCATTTTATTGGATAATTGAAATCAGTAAATGGGTGGTCGTGTGTCCTCATTCGATAGAAAAAATGGAGTTCTAGCGAAATGGTTGTGATTTTTGTCGACTAGTACACTGGAATTGGCTGAAAATAGGGCTCAAATTAGGAAAAATCACTGATGTATAAACATCATCGAGACCGCTAACTTTGTGAGAGCATAATTCCCTAAGTTTTACATCAAATTTCGTACTTTTGGTGTCAGTGATCGGGAGAAGATTATCTATCTTTTCATGGTTTTTTTTTTTCCTCTCTGAAAGTTTTTCGACCCCGAGAACAAGTTTAGGAGAGGGCCTCTCGACCCTGAAAGGGTTAAATTCACCAATATGAACACTAGTTCAAGGCATTTTTTTTCCTGTTCGCCTGGGTGTTAGCCGACTGGTGTGGGTCGCATCCTGGGGGACAAGATTAACCCTTTGAGGGTCGACAGGCCCTCTCCGAAACTCGTTCTCAGGGTCGGCCAAATTTAAAAAAAAAAAAAATTATTTTCTCTTATGAAAAGATAGAGAATCTTTTCCCGATCATAACGACACCAAAAGTTTGAAATTTGATAGAAAACTTACGGAATTATGCTCTCGCAAAGTTAGCGGTCTCGGCAATGTTTACGGATCGGCGATTTTGCCCACTTTGAGCCCCATTTTCGGCCAATTTCACTGTACTAGTCGACAAAAAACATGAATATTTCGCTAGAACTCCATTTTTTCTATCGAATGGGTGCAAGGAACCACCCATTTATAAATTCAACTATCCAGTACAGTGGTCAGAATTTAGCAATTTTGCCAATTTCACACAAATTTCAAAAGATGCCAATTTCGGAATAGGGTCCAGAATAAACAAGAAAGACATTCCTGGCACTAAAATGACATTTCCTCTAGTCATTAGTCACGTCTCAAGGCCCCTCTTATATTCTTTTGCTTTCCACTTTGAATTTTTATTCTCACAAAAAATATAAGATTTACTGTTATGCAGACTACTGCATTAGTGTAAAAAATGGTATAAATATTATTGGTGCACTTGTGAAAGAATATTAGACTCACCAGTTGACGTGTATTGCACGCTTGGCACGATTTGTTTACTTTTGAAGTTTGGTAAAAATCGAACATTTCTGCTACTTTGAGCTCAATTTCAAGGCACCTTTCATTGTAAAACCAGTCAAAATCATCTCAATTTCAGTAATATGTCTTCCATTCTATAAAATGAGACCAAGAAAACTAGAATACAACAATAAATACTATACGAAAATACACTGCAAAGTCGCTGATTTATTAAAAAAAAATGGAAAAAGTTTTTTTTTTTCTCATTATGCACCGTGTGCTGCAGGATTTTTTTTAGACTGTGCACACTGACCACATAGACCCATTCTTTCATATGAAGGCCTACCAGCTTTCTCCCACTAGATTTGAGGTCGCTAGAATTTATGAGTACTAGTACGTCAAAAACCCCTACGCGTAAGACGTACTAGTACGACGAAAACCCTCAAAGGGTTAAGGACCCCAATGGAATTAAGTTAGAGAATCCTTGATGACACATTGACTTTCTTGGGTTATCCTGGGTGGCTAACCCTCTGGGGTTAATTGACTTTCTTGGGTTATCCTGGGTGGCTAACCCTCTGGGGTTAATTGTTTCTCAGTATTCTCGGTAAGCTCATGGTGGCTTATTTAGCAGTTACAAGCACTAAAAACACTGTAATAATACAAAATTTATCGAATGTATGTGTGCAACCATCCTCCCTGGCTTGTAAACAATGTCACACTAGCTCACCTGAGGCGCTCAGGCCAGACGGACCAGACGGCCGTGTTCGGGACAAATGATGTAAGTAGTGTTTCACTGTAGGTCAGGGTCAAATTTTTACGCTGACAAGCATCGTAAGTCAGTTTTATCGTAAGTCGGGGGTCCACTGTACGTATTTGCTCCTGCCTCCTGAGAGCAGAAATTCCGCTGGAACATATTCATGTCATTTCAGTTAATTTATATGAGGAAAGTTGATTTGATATAAGAGCGGATTGAGTTACAAGCTAGGTCATGGAATGGATTAAACTGGCAAGTCGATGTTCCACTGGATAACTGTATCAAAAACAATACGTTCAGATCACAACATAGAGGTATAGGGCTCCTGACCAGCAAAATGTGATCATTCGTGAGGGTGTCTTCACAAAATTCAATTTCAGTAACAAAAACACAGTGGGAACAAGTCAACCATGTCCTGAATGAAACAAGCTGGGAAGATATCCTAAACAACACGGATTCAAGCTGTTGCTTAGAAAAAATAAACTCTGTGGTTCTTGAGATCTGCTCAAGGCACATTCCATCAAGAAAAAGAAAGAGAAGATGTTAACTAGAAAGAGACAGACACTCCCTATACAGATGAAGGCGAAGAATCAGAGCTGCTGAGAGGGGCCATTATATCTTAAATACGAAGGGAGGCACTGGCCAAAGAAATTGCAAATATCAAACGTAAGCTGATGGAATCTTACAGGAAACAAGAATCACAGGAAGAACTAAAAGTCATAAAGGAAGATAAAAAAAAAAAAAAAAACTAAATATTTCCTATGCCAAATCTATAGGATAAACATCCAGTATTGGGCCCCTGCTTAGGCAAGTTGGGACATACACAGATGACTGCCAAGAAAATGAGTGAGATACTAAAGTCCCAGTACGACTCAGTGTTCAGTGATCTGTTATCCGGACTAAGGGTCGACAGTCCAAACGAATTCTTTGTGAATGAGACCCAAAAATTTGGTCATATCAAAAATTTCTGATATTATCCTAACACCACAAGACTTTGAAAAGGCAACAAATGACATTGCCCATGCACTCTGCCTCAGGCCCAGACTCATGGAACTCGATGTTCATCAAGAACTGCAAGAAGCCCGTCACATGCCTTCAGCATTCTGTGGAGAGGGAGCATGGACACAGGTCATCCCACACTCATTAAAAACAACAGACGTAGCCCAACTCCGAAGGTGGCAGTAAAGCACTTGCAAAGAACTGCAGACTGATAGCACTAATATCCCATACCATAAAAATCTTGGAAAGAGTTCTAAGAAGCAAGACTGCCAACCACCTAGATACCCATCAGTTACACAATCCAGGCCAACATGGGTTTAAAGCAGGTTGCTCCTGCCTGTCCTGGCTATTGGACCATTATGACAAGGTCCTGGGTGCTGTAGAGGATAAACAAAATGCAGATGTATGCACAGACTTTGCAAAAGCCTTTGACAGGTGTGACCTTGGTGTAATAGTGCACAAAATTCATGATAAAGGAATAACGGAAAGTTGGTAGATGGATCTATAACTCCCTGGCAAATAGAACACACACAAATAGTAAACAGAGTAAAGTCCTAGGCAGCTAGTGACAAGCTCTGTTCCACAAGGCACAGTACTCTCTCCCATCCTATTCCTCATCCTCGTATCAGACAGATGTAAGCCATAGCTCCATGTCTTCCTTTGCAGATGACACCCGAATTACCATGAGAGTAACCTCCATCGAAGACACCACAAGACTTAAAGCGGACATCAACCAAATCTTCAAGTGGGCCACTCAAAACAATGTGAAGTTCAATGAAGAGAAATTTCAGTTAAGATATGGAAAACTCAAGGAAATGAATACTTTATCAGGTTATACAACAAGTTCTAACCATACAATAAAACAAAAATGTGAAGGACCTGGGAGTGATAATGTCAGAGGATCTCGCCTTCAAAGACCACAACACTGTATCTACCTCCTCTGCTGTGAAAATGATAGGACTGATAATGAGAACCTTCAAAACTAGGGATGCCAAGCCCATGATCCTCTTCAAATTGCTTGTTCTCTCTAGGCTGGAATACTGCTGCACACTAACTGTCCCCTTCAAGGCTGGCAAAATTGCTGACCTGGAGAGTACAAAGAACTTCACTGCAAACAAGTACAGTAAGGCACCTAAATTACTGGGAACGGTTGAAATCCGTTGATTTGTATTCCCTGGAAATCAGCTGAGAGAGATATAATATACACTTGGAAAAAATCACTCCATATGAAAGCAAAAGACTCTGCAGGAGATGCAACAGTCCTCCAGTGAAAAGTAGAGATGCCATGAGTACACTGAGACAAAACAATAAGTGTTAGGGGCCTAAGACTGTTCAACTGCCTCCCAGCATACATAAGGGGGATTACCAATAGACCCCTGGCTGTCTTGAAGAGGCACTGGATAGACACCTAAAGTCAGTACCTGACCAGCTTGGCTATGGTTCGTACATGAGTTTGCGTGCAGCCAGCAGTAACAGCCTGGTTGATCAGACCCTGATCCACCACGAGGCCAGGGCTCATACCGAGCTGCGGGGGCATTGACCCCCGAAACCTTCTCCAGATAGGGTGTTAGGAAGTGGGGTGGGAATAAATTATGGGGAATCTAAAACAAAATGATAGTCGACAATTACTTTTTCTGATACTGTGCTTTTGCAAGGTTCTAGAGAAAAATTGCAAAGGTTATTGGACAAGTTTGGGAATGGTAACGTCACTCTTAAATTTGTGTGAAGCATGGTTTGTAAATGCTGCAACGAAGAAGCGGCTGGAGGGCAGTAGAGATGTCGTATCGAATTGTAATGTGCGGTGTAAATATTTTATGGAGAATTTGTAGTGTGGAAATTAGGAGGTATGGAGTTCCTTAAGGTATTAGTGAGAGGGCTGAAGAAGGGTTGTACAGGTGGTTTGGTCACTTTGAATGGAAAGTAGAATGATTTGGAGGTTGTATAAATCTGTAGGGCAAGGAAGGCAGGGTAGGGGTCGTCCTAAAACAGGTTGGAGGGAGGGGGCAAAGGAAGTTTTGTGGGCAAGGGGCTGGGATTTAGAGCAAGCGTGCATGACTGTTAGATAAGAGTGAATGGAGATGAATGGTATTTGGGTCCTGATGAGCTGTCGGAGTGTCAGCAAGGCAATATTTTGTGAAGGAATTCATGGAAGCCAATTAACCGGGCTTGAGTCGTGGAAGTGTGAAGTACAGTTCCTGCATTTTAACCCTTTGACTCTCATAAGCCCATTTCTGAAACACTAATTCTGTAGCAATGATAGAAATTTGAATTGAAATTTGATGGAAAACTTGTGGAATTAGGCTCCCGCGAAGTTAACGATCTTGGTGATACATACGCATCAGCGATTTCCCCAACTTTGAGCCCAATTTTCGGCCAATTCCATTTTTCTAGTCGACCAATCAGTTATTTCTTTAGAACTTCATTTTTTCTATCAATTTAGTACAAGAAACTGCCCATTTACAGATTTGAACTACTCAATAAAGTGGTCAGAAATTGGCAATTTGGCCAATTTCACGCAAATTTAAAAAAAATGCCAATTTCAAAATAGGGTCCAGAATAAACAATGCAGACATTCTTGGAACTAAAATAACGTACCCACTGTTCATTAGTCACATCTCCAGGCCCCTCTCATGTTACTCTTGCTTTCTATTTTAATTTTTTATTCACAAAAAATAGAAGATTCACTGTTATGCAGACTACTGCATTATTGTAAAATGGTATAAATAATATCAGTGCACTAATGATAGAATATTAGACTCCCCAGTTGACGTGTATTGGACGTGTGGTGTGATTTGCTTACTCTTCAACATTGGTAAAAATCGAACATTTCTGCTACTTTGAGCTCAATTTCAAGGTCCTTTTCATTGTGAAACTAATCAAAATCATCTACATTTCTGTAATATGCTTTCCATTCTATCAAATGAGACCAAGAAAATGAGAATACAACCATAAATACTATATGAAAATACACCTCAAAGTCGGCGTTTTAATCCAAAAACAGGGTCGGGTTTTTTTTCTCATTATGCACTGCGTGCTGCAGGATTTTTTTATACAGTGCACACTGACCACACAGACCCATTCTCTCACATGTAGGCCTACCAGCTTTCTCTTGCTTGATTTGAAGCCGCTAGAATTATTGAGTACAGTGGACCCCCGCATAGCGACTTTAATCCGTGCAAGAGGGCTCATTGTTATGCGAAATGATCGGTATCCGAATGAATTTTCCCCATAAGAAATAATGGAAATCAAATTAATCCGTGCAAGACACCCAAAAGTATGAAAAAAAAAATTTTGCCACATGAAATATACATTTTCCTACACACAAAGAGAAAGATACATGCACAATAGTAGAGTAGTACATGCACAATATATATTGTGCATTTACTACTCTACTAAATGAAGAATAAATGACACTTACCTTTATTGAAGATGCAGCAATGACTGATGAGACACTGTGTCCTGGGAGTGCCTTTTCCTCCTGAGTACTGTAGGTCCTGTTCGGCATTTTCTTCCAGAACAGGCCTTATCACACTGTGTATGCCACTACGATTCTTAAATCTCTCAAACCAACCTTTGCTGGCTTTAAATTCACCAATATGAGCACTAGTTCCAGGCATTTTTCCCTGTTCACCTGGGTGTTAGTCGACTTGTGTGGGTTGCATCCTGGGAGACAAGATTAAGGACCCCAATGGAAATAAGTTAGACAGTCTTCGATGACACTGACTTTTTTGGGTTATCCTGGGTGGCAAATCCTCTGGGGTTAATTGTTTCTTGGTATTCTCAATAAGCCACACCAACAACGGTGCTACAGCAGCAGCAGCAGCTGAAAGTGCTACAGCAGCAGCAGCAGCAGCTGACTGCTACAGCAGCAGCAGACGATGCTACAGCAGCAGCAGACGGTACTACAGCAGCAGCAGCAGCTGATGGTGGTACAACAGCAGCAGCAGCTGATGGTGCTACAGCAGCAGCAGCAGCTGATGGTGCAGCAGCAGCAGCAGCAGCTGACGGTGGTACAGCAGCAGCTGTACCACCAATAGTAGCGATGGTTGATTGGGGTTTATTATACAACCTGGCCAGCTCGGAGACACGCACTCCACTTTCATACTTATCAATGATCTTTTTCTTCATCTCTATAGTAATTCTCACCCTTATTGCTGTAGGGTTGGCACTAGAAGCTTTCTTGGGGCCCATGGTCACTTATTTTGCAGATAAAATCACCAAAAACACTGTAATAATACGAAATGTTCTGATTGTATGCTTGGATGTTACCGCGGAGGCTGGCTGGTAAACAATGCCACCGGCGGCACATGTGAGGCTGGCTAAGGGCGCACATTGGATGCGTCTCGGATGAACAGCGGTGAGCGGGTTTTTGAGCGGTATGCGAGGCAAAATTTTTGCGATAAAAGCGAGCAGTATGCGAAATAAACGTTATGTGATGCCGAAGGTATGCAGGGGTCCACTGTATATGTACACCCCAATAATTTTTCGATACCAGGAGACTCCTCAGGATTTTGGGGTTGCGATAGTCAAGGGGTTAATCCCGCCCCACTCCCCAACACCCTAGCATTTACTTCTTTTACACTCTTATAAATATATTAAAAAAGTATGGTGACATTACACATCCCTGTCTAAGGCCTACTTTTACCATGAAGTAATCTCCCTCTCTCCTTCACACCCTAACCTGAGACACACTATCCTTATAAAAAACTCTTTACAAGCTTTAGTACTAAAGCTTACTACCTATTCCATACACTTGTAACATCTGCCACTTTGCTCCCCTATCCTCATTCTTATGCCTTTACTAAATCCTTAACCCTTTAACTGTTTCAGTCGTGTATATATATGTACGTCATACGAGCCACCGTGTTTGACGTATATGTACTCAAAAATTCTAGCAGCTTCAAATCAAGCAGGAGAAAGCTGGTAGGCCCACATGTGAGAGAATGGGTCTGTGCGGTCAGTGTGTACCATATAAAAAAAAAATCCTGCAGCATGCAGTGCATAATAAGAAAAAACTCCGACTGTGTTTTTGGATTAAAACGCCGAATTTGTGGTGTATTTTTGTATAGTGTTTATGGTTGTATTGTCAAGTGGGGTTTCGATACGTGGATGGGGTAAGAATACTCATGTAGGCTGGTAGTACGTATAATGTATATCGGGAAGTATGGGTAGCGCCAACAGCCGACCTCCCTCTCTCTGCTGCCTATCTTCGACTGACTCAGTGCCTACGGGTGACGGGTGTTTGAAATCCTTCTATGGTCAGCAGCAATATGAATACAGTCAATGATTCACACAGACGGTTGGTAGTGAGTCATCTACTGATACACTGGTTACTGGTAACTGGTTACTAGGAACTGCTACTACTACTGAGAGCTCGGCGACGCTAATGTATGTCGTCCCGACATACAGCTACTACAAACTAGAGACGGCAGGTGTACGGCTTGGGCTAATTCTATACAATGTCAAAGTACACAACAATTGAACATTACAACATAAGTAGAATATTGGAATGAAAGCTTACGTAACTGAAACTGTAATGAAACTGTAACGCAATACAAGGTATGATATAGCACAACTCATCGAATGAAACACAACGTTGGGATTACACAATAGAAGTGATAAAAAAAAAAATTTGATCGTTCGATCTGTATTCATTCTACGGATTCTGAGGAAGGAATATATACAAAGAAAGAAGTGTTTAACAGAAAGGCAGATTCGGTGCACTCAAATCTAGACTGTTAATTCTCAGAATTCGGAGAGAACGTGAACACAAAAAAAAATTTCTTGAATACTGATAAGTTGATACTGTAATTATTCATCTATACAGGTTATTTACATTTAACCCCAACTCTGCTAGGGTGAGATTGATATATGCAGAATGGGTGTCATCTCTGGGAGGATCAAACTCTGTTGCACTGGCTAACTCATGCTGTATTTGAGGCAAATCTGAATTGGTAGTTACAAATGATACTTGAGGATTTCTCAATACCTGTCGTGTACGTAGGGATTAACAACATTCAGGTTGATCGTCTGACTGAGTATCAGAGGTAGAGAGTACAGGATCAGGAGGATTGTCAGAGTCTGTCACATTAGTCTGGGTTGGAACATCATTATCATCACATACTAACTTCATATGATCTAAATGCGATTCTTTATACTGACCAGCACTAATTTCTCTAACCTTATACTTACTACCAGTGATATGTTCAACTACTCGATAAGGACCAACAAACTTTTGATCAAGCTTAGGCATTGCAGACGTTTTGTTAAAGTTAGTCAGCATAACTCTCGAACCTACTTTGATTTTGGATGGCTTTGCTCGAGTGTTTGCGACTCTTGTAAATTCTGCTGTTGATTTATGAAGTGTTTCACGGATTCTTCTAAAAACACTTTGAGCTATGCTGGTACGGGTTGCTATGAAATCATCAGGGTTGTAATTTTGTTTCGGATTAGAATATAGCAACTCCTAAGGCAAACGTTTATCTACACCATACAATGCATAATGTGGAGTGTCACCTATAGAAACATTGTAAGCAGAATTTATAGCACACTGCACATAAGGTATAACTTCATCCCAAGTTTTACTGTTGGGATTGATAGTGGCTCTCAAGACATAAAGTACTTTCTTATTGGTACGTTCCGCTAACCCATTGCTGGCAGGATGATGAGGAACAATGGTGGATTTAGAGATCTTGTACAAGGTGCACAAATTTTCAAGAATCTCATTACAGAATTCACCTCCATTATCTGTTACTAGGGACTTAGGGGTGGTATGCCTGCAGATAATGCGTTCTTTAAACGCTTTAGCTACTGTCTCGGCAGTCTTATCTGCAATAGGAACTAACTCACAATATCTGGTGAAATGGTCTACCATAACACACAAATGTTTGTTGCCTTGGAGGGAACATTGGAAATTAGTTAACAAATCTAGCGCAACTCTTTCCCAAGGCTCGCTAATGGTTGGATACACTTGGATTGGATTAGGACCATTAGCATTACCTTTGTTGCATGCAGACACGACATTTCTTAACATACTCAGAAATATCAGTTGCCATACGAGGCCGAAAGTATTTCAATCTGGCTTGTTTTACTGAACGATCCATACCAGGGTGCGCAACACCTGGTACATCGTGAACTAGCTGTAAGGCTACATTCACTAGTGACTGGAATTACTAACTGGTAAACTCTTCTGCTAGGAGTACCCAACTCGGCTGTTCGATACAGTAATTCTTGGTTCATGAGTCACTGATGGGTGCTGGTGGCTTCACAGTCAGAATAAGATCTTCCTGGAGCAGGAATTGAATCACACCAGACCACATGGGATCTGTTCGTTGAGCATTCTTTACATCCTCAGCACTAAATGGGGGGTCTGCAGTTACTATACTAACATGTCGCGATAAGGCATCTGCGACTACATTTGACTTGCCAGGTAAATGTTCAAAGGTGGGATTGAACTCTTGGATAGTCAAGGTCCATCTGGCTAACCTTCCAGTAGGTTGTTTGTTCTGGAATAAAGGTATCAGTCTGTCAAGACATGAACAGAGTAATGATAAATAATGTCTCGGAAGTGCTTTAAAGACCATACTATTGCTAAAGCTTCTTGCTCAGTTACTGTATAATTACGTTCAGCCTTCGTAAGGACTCGGCTAGCAAATGCAACTGCGTTGTACTTGCCATCAATCTTCTGAGCTAGTACAGCACCTATGCCAATAGAACTAGCATCAGTAGTCAGATAGAAGGGCTTAGAGAAATCTGGAAATTTCAAAATTGGAGCAGATGTTAGTTTTTCTTTTAGAGTTTGCAATGCTCTTTCTTGACGGAAGGTCCAAACAAAAGTAGCATCTTTCTTAAGCAACTCAGTTAGAGGAGCAGCTATGGAAGAAAAATTGGCAATGAAAGATCTATAAAAACCTGCTAAGCCCACAAAGGATCTTACGGCATCAGCAGTTTTGGGAGTTGGAAAATTTAGTACTGCAGTTACTTTACTTTGGTCAGTCGTAACCCCTCTAGGAGTGACTACGTGACCAAGAAACTTAATTTCTGATCTGAAAAATTGACATTTAGACAGTTTGATCTTTAAATTGGCTTCTTCACGCTTACCAAGTACTACATCAAGTCTTTTCAAGTGTGTATCCACGTCTTTAGACATGACGATTACGTCATCTAAGAGTATTCTCGTTTTCTTGGCCACATTTGATAGAATGGAAAACATACTATAGAAATAGAGGTGATTTTGATTGGTTTTACTATAAAAACAACCTTGAAATGGAGCTCAAACTAGGGGAAATGTTTGATTTTTGCCGATTTTCAAAGGTAAACAAGTGTCATTGTCCAATAAATGTCCAATTAGCCATTCTAATATGCAGTCATGAATGGGTTGACATTATTTATAAAATTATTACAATATTGCAGTAGTCTGCATAACAGTAAATCTTCTATTTTTTGTTTGAATAAAAATTCAAAATTGTTTTTTTTTTTTTAATTTGTGTGAAATTGGCTAAATTGCAAAATTCTGACCATGTTATTGGATAGTTGAAATCGGTAAATTGGCAGTTTCTTGTATTCGGTCGATAGAACAAGTGGAGTTCTAAAGAAATAGCTGAGTTTAGTCGACTGGAACAAGTTTTCCATCAAATTTTGTTCCTTTGATGTCATTACCATCAGGAAAAGATTATCATTTCATTTTTTTTTTTTTTTTTTTTTTGTTTTTTTTTTCAACTCCAGGAGACACCTCAGGATTTGGGGTTGCTACAGTCAACGGGCTAACCCTTTCAGGGTCTGTGCCGTAGATATACAGCTTTACGTTCAGGGTTCAAACCGTAGATCTACGCCATGAACTCAGCTCACTCTGATAAGCTGTGTGCAGTAAATTTGGGCCTAGATATGAGAGAATACATCTGTGGTATGTGTGCACCACATAAGACAAATCCTGCAGCACAGTGCATAATGAGAGAAAAAACCGAGACTGTAATTTTCGATTAAAACACCAACTTTGCAGTGTTTTTTCATATGTTTTTTATAGTTGTATTTGCAATTTCTTGGTCTTGTTTGATAGAATGGAATATGAACACCTACCATCCGACTTATGACTGAGTTCGGTTCCGAGGAACTGGTTGTAAGTCAAAATGGTCGTAAGTTGAACTTTACTACTGAATATCAACAAAACATTTTTGTAATGACTATTTTATTGTTTTATTTTGGTTTTTCATGTTTTACTTTACTTTTTATGTTGTTAGTACTGTATTTTATACTGTATGGTTTAGGATAAAGCTGTGTACAACACACATAGTTGTTTATTTCCCAGAAATTTGGCATTAAAAACACGGTCGTAAGTCGAGTGGTCGTAAGTCGAGTGGTCGTAAGTCGAGTGGTCGTAAGTCGAGTGGTCGTAAGTCGAGTGGTCATAAGTCGAGTGGTCGTAAGTCGAGTGGTCGTAAGTCGAGCAGGTCGTAAGTCGAGCAGGTCGTAAGTCGAGCAGGTCGTAAGTCGGATGGTAGGTGTATTACAGAAATAGAGATGATATTGATTGGTTTTAGTACTGGAAATGGCTTGAAACCGAGCTCAAAGTAGCAGAAATGTTAAATTTTTGCCGATGTTCAAGAGTAAACAAATGACCTCACAAGTCGAATACGTGATAGTTGGTGGGTCTAATATACATTCACCAATGTGGTGATATTATTTATACAATTATTACAGTATTGCATAACAGTAAATATTAAATTTTTTGGTTTGAATAAAAATTCATTGTGAATAAAAAATCAAAATGGAATTCATTTGTAAAGCCTGAAAACATAACTAATGAACAGAGGAAATGTTAGTTTAGTGCCAGGAATGCCTGCATTGTTTATTCTGAGCCCTATTTTGAAATTGGAATATTTTGAGCTTTGCATTAAATTGGCCAAATTACCAATTTCCGGTTACTTTATTTTGTTGAAACAGTTGACTTGGCGATTTCTTGTGCTCAATCGATAGAATAGAAGTAATACTAGTAAAATAGCTAAGAATTTGATTGACTGGAATACTGTAATTGGCCTAAAATGGGAGTCAGTCAGCAAAATTGCTGATGCGTAAATATCACTGACAATCAAAATTCACAGAGCATAATTGTCAATTTTCCATCAAATTTTGTACTTTTTGTTTTATTACCTTCAGAAAAAGATTCTCTACAATTTCATAAGAAAAAATAACAAAATTATTTTTTGAAAATTCTTGGATCCTGGTGCACACTTTGACCCTGAAAGGGTTAAATGCAATGAAAACTTCCCTACCTTTATCTAAATACTGTTCACATATGCTTCAGTGTAAACACTGCCAGTATCATCATTAAAGAACTCTAATAACTACCCTCTACTGTTTTCAACTCTGAAATCTATTAATCCCACTCCAAAACTTTTTTTCTCAGCAAAATTTGTTTACAGACCCTCACCTACTCTTATTTGCTCTCTTTACACACTCCTTCCATATACTCCATGCTCCTTATGTCATTTCTGCTTTGTATAAACCTTTCATGATAACTCTTTCTCCCATACCACTCCCTTCACCTTGTTCTACAAATTACTCCTCCTCCATACTGCATACACCCTCCTATGCCTTCAAACTTCTGCTGTATATTCTAACACTGCATTCCTATATCTACACCATATATCTCTACCCATCCTCTCACTAACTTATCTTTCTCCCAATAGTTGATTATATATTGCACAAACTACATCTGGTTAATGAAACTATTGCCTCTCACTTGCTGATGCCATTTTCCTTCTACCCCATATTCTTATTGGAGGTACAACTAAATAATACATGCACATCTAGAGGTCTGCCCATCGACCTTTTATCCTCTGATGCGTAATCCAACAAATTGTTTTCATTATGCCCTATGTCATTTCTCGTATATTTATCGTCATTCCTAAAATATATATATAGCTTGTTAACCAAACTTCTTTCTATTCAAGGTTCAGTCAAAGGCCCACCATTATCGTCTGCCTCAGGCACCCCAAACTTACGCATATTCTTTACAACTGTTTCTCCCACTTTAGCATTTAGGTTTCCCACCACAATTACACACACAGTTCAAAACTCCGTAAACACTCAACATCTCAAAATTTCTCTCATCACTTCTCCACATACATAAACGCTTTGTATAACCTGCTCTTTGCATCCGACCCCTGTATTAATTCATATAATTCTTGAATTTTTCATACCATAACTGATCCCTGAACATTATTGCTACTCCTTCCTTAGCTCTAACTCTTTTGGAAACCCCTGATCTAATCCCATTTATTTCTCCTCACTGAAACATTCCTACCCCCTTCAGCTGTGTTTCACTTAGAGCCAGGTCATACAGCTCCTTTTCATTCATAACATTCAGAATCAACTTCATTATCTGCACTACTACCATGCACATTCAAACATCTTCACTTGAGGTTTTTCTCTTTTCATTTTTGTAATTTATACCGAAGGGTTACTAGCCCATTGCTCCCAGCATTTTAGTCAGCTTTTTGACATGTATGTCCAGTGGAGAAGGATTCTTATTCCACTTCTCCATGGAAATGAAAGGAAACAAGAATATGAAACTATCAACCCTTTCAGGGTTTCGGCCGTACTAGTGCGGCTTACGCACCAGGGTCCTTGACGTATTAGTACTCATAAATTCTAGCGCCTTCAAATCTAGTGACAGAGCTGGTAGGCCTACGTATGAAAGAGTAGGTCTGTGGTCAGTGTGCACAGTATAAAAAAAAATCCTGCAGCACACAGCGCGTAATAAGAAAAAAAAAAACTTTTTCGATTAAAACAGCGACTTTGCACTGTATTTTCATATGGTATTTATTGTTGTATTCTAGTTTTCCTGGTCCCATTTTATAGAATGGAAGGCATATTACAGAAATTGAGATGATTTTGACTGGTTTTACAATGAAAAGTACCTTGAAATTGAGCTCAAAGTAGCAGAAATGTTCGATTTTTACCAAAGTTCAAAAGTAAACAAATCATGCTAAGCGTCCAATACACGCCAACTGGTGAGTCTAATATTCTTTCACAAGTGCACTGATATTATTTACACCATTTCTACACTAATGCAGTAGTCTGCATAACAGTAAATCTTCTATTTTTTTTTTTTGCGAGAAAAATTCAAAATGGAAAGCAAAAGAATGTAAGAGGGGCGTGGGGATGTGACTAATGAACAAAGGAAATGTTACTTTAGTGCCAGGAATGTCTGTCTTGTTTATTCTGGACCCTATTCAGAAATTGGCATCATTTGAAATTTGTGTGAAATTGGCAAAATTGCTAAATTCTGGCCACTGTATTTGATAATTTAAATCGGTAAATGGGTGGTTTCTTGTACTTGATAGAAAAAAATGGAGTTCTAGTGAAATAGTTATGATTTTGTCGACTAGTTCACTTGAATTGGCCGAAAATAGGGCTCAAAGTGGGCAAAATTGCTGATGCGTAAACATCGTTGAGACCACTAACTTCGCGAGAGCATGATTTTGTAAGTTTTCCATCAAATTTCATACTTTTGGTGTCGTTATGATCGGGGAAAGATTCTCTATCTTTTCATAAGAAAAAAATTTTTTTTTTTTAATTTGGGGGACCCTGAGAACAAGTCTCTGAGAGGGCCTTTGGACCCTGAAAGGGTTAAGAGAATGGAAGAAAGTTGATAGGTGTGTGTACATGAATGTGTAATGTTACATACGCATTTGAGACAAAGAAAGACGCCAGTAATCCTACCATTGTGTAAAACAATTATGGGTTTCCATTTCACTCAGTTGACAGGACAGTAGTACCTCCTTGGGTGGTTGCTGTCTGCCAACCTTGAAATATGGGTTCCTTTTTATGACTTCTTTTGCACAACTAACCATAGGATTTCATTCGAAATGTGCACGTTGATTTACTATGCTAAAATCTGTCCAAAATGTGAAGGAATATGGCAAAAATATTCATTGTTCATTTTTCAAATCTGGTGCCCCCTGCCTTTACCCCCTGCAACCCATCTTTGAGACACAGTAGGTGCCCTACTGTACATCCCTGGGTTGTGCTATCTGCCAACCTAGTAAAAGTTTTATTTAATAGTAAAATACAGAAATTTCTGTTTTAATAAATCATGACTAATCTATGCAACATATTTTCAGAATTGCCCTGGGATGAACCAACATTCTCTTGTCCCGAGTATACATCTTGGAAAGACAAAGATTGTCGCTTATTCACCACAACTC
Source organism: Cherax quadricarinatus (assembly GCF_038502225.1). NCBI lineage: Eukaryota > Metazoa > Arthropoda > Malacostraca > Decapoda > Parastacidae > Cherax > Cherax quadricarinatus. The sequence goes on from NC_091340.1 coordinate 16,597,435, forward strand.
CTTGGACAAAAATTGATAACCTGGCACTGTCCTTATTAAGGAAGGTACTGTATTGTTACGCATTTTCATTTTAACACACCGGCTGTCCCTCACTGAGGCAGGGTGATCCTAAAAATGAAAAAACTAAAGGTTTTGTTCTTTTTACGTTTAGTAATTTTGTTGTACATGTTTTATTTTATCATTTGTGTACATACAGTAGGGCCCCAATTTACGGCATTTCTCGAATACAGTGGTCCCTCGTTTTTCGTAATTAATCCGTTCTTGGAGCCGTTACTATAAACAAAATTTACGATTTGCAAATCAATTTTCCCCATAAGAAATAATGTAAATACAATTAATCCGTTCCTGACTCCCAGAAGTATTAAAACAAAAATTTTTTTTACATGAAATATACATATAGTACATAAACAATACAATGGGAAATGATGAATGAAACATTAACAGCATAATACTTACCTTTATTGGAGATTCTTCTTAGTGTATGGGAGACTGGAGGAGGAGAGAGATTGGATTGTTTACAGTTTGGAAGGGGAATTCCCTTCCAGCAACACCTCAGGTACCAATTGCTTCTCTGGGGTTGCTTCTCTTCTCTGTTTCTTAATGTCACTAGGACCACCTTGAGAGTCACTCTAGTCCTGTCTCGCAAAGTAACTATAGAGAGAGCTCCGTTTCTGGCATCTCTTTAACACTTCCCGAAAATGGCCCAAGACTTTGTCACTGTACATATTTCTCACCTTCTTTACCACAGGCTTGGCACTAAGAGCTTTCTTTGGAGCCGTGGTAGCTTATTTAGTACTTGCAAGCACTAAAATGAGTGGAATATTATGAAATATTTCGTAGGAGCACTTGAGGGGACCTTCACTCACTGGTAAACAATGCCAGACTGGCTGGGTAGGGAGGTGGCCCCGGCTCACACTGAGCATACGTGTCCCGGACGAACTACTATTCGCGAGTCATCCTATGAAAAGCGAGTCCATGTTTATACGAAAATACCCCTATGATTGGCGAAATTTACGATTGCCGAGAACTACGAAAAGTGAAGGACCACTGTACATACATTTCAGATTATGACCAAAACTTGTCATACACCCCCTTTCTTACCTGACTCACTAATATGGTCTCTGCGGCACTCTGTTTACATCCTCCGTGAGCTCCGCATCTCTTCATTATGTCTGGAAACTTTATAAAATTTCATGTGTTTTAAAGTTATTGTATATTTTATACATTTTTGTTTTCCAACCAATCGGCCGTCTCCCACTGAGGCAGGGTGACCCAAAAAGAAAATACTTTCATAATCATTCAACACTTTCACCTCACTCACATGTAATCAGTCTTCGCAGATGCCTCAGATACAACCGTTTAAAAGTCCCTCGAAACTGTCAATATCCCAAACCTCTCCTTTAAAGTGCAGGCATTGTACTTCCCATTTCCAGGACTCCTGTCCGGCTAACTGGTTTCCCTAAATACCTTCACTAAATATTACCCTGCTCGCATTCCAACAGCTCGTCAGGTCCCAAAAACCATTCGTCTCCATTCACTCCTATTTAACATGCTCACAGACGCTTGCTGGAAGGCCAAGCCCCTTACTCGCAAAACCACCTCTACCTTCTCCAGGTCATTCTACTTGGATCTATTCTCTCTAAATGACCAAACCACCTCAACAACCCCTCTTCAGCCCTCGGACTAATACTTTTAGTAACTCCACACCTCCTAATTTCCACACTATGAATTCTCTGCATAATATTTACACCACACATTGCCCTTAGACGCAACATCCCCACTGCTTCCAGCCGCCTCCTTGTTGCAGCATTTACAACCCATGCTACACACCCATACAAGAGTGTTGGTACCACTATACTCTTGTACATTCCCTTCTTTGCCTTCATGAATAATGTTCTTTGTCTCCGCAGATACCTCAATGCACCACTCACGTTTTTTCCTTCATCTTTTCTGTGGTTAACCTCATCCTTCATAAACCCATCCACTGACAAGTCAACACCCAAATATCTGAAAACATTCACTTCTTCCATACTCTCTCCAATGTGATATGCAATTTTTCTTTAAATCGTTTGATACCCTCATCGCCTTACTCTTATCTATGTTGACTTTCAACTTTCTAATTTAATACACCCTCCAAAACTCATCCACTAACCTTTGCATCTTTCCTTTAGAATCTCCCAAAAGCACAGTTTTATCAGCAAAAAGTAACTAACTCAACTCCCATTTTGTATTTGATTCCCCATAATTTAATCCCACTCCTCGCCTGAAAATCCTAGCATTTACTTCTTTTACAACCCCATCTGTAAATATGCTAAACAACCATGGTGACATTACACATCCCTGTCTAAGACCTACTTTTACTAAGTAGTAGTCTCCCTCTCCTACACACCCTAACCTGAGCCTCACTATCTTCATGAAAACTCTTTACAGCATTTAGTAACTTACTTACCTATTCCATATACTTACAACATCTGCCACATTGCTCCCCTAACCACTCTTAATTCATATGCCTTTCCTAAATCCATGAATGCGATGAAAATTTCCCTACCTTTATCTAAATACAATTGACATGCATGCTTCAGTGTAAACACCTGATCTATATGTCTCCAACCCATTCTGAAGCCACCTTGCTCATCTAATCCTGCTCTGTCTTACCTCTAAATCTTTCAATAATACCCCTATCATACACTATACCTGGTATACTCAGTAAACTTATTTCCCTATAATTTTTACAATCTTTTGTCCCCCTTCCCTTTATATTAAGGAATTATACATGTCTCTGCCAATCCCTAGGTACCTTCCCCTCTTTAATACGTTAAACAAAAATACCAACCACTCAACACTGTATCTACCCCTTCTTTTAACATTTGTCATGATCCCATCAGTTCCAGCTGCTTTACCCCTTTTCATTCTATGTAATGCCTCTTGCACCTCCCTCACACTTACATCCTACTTTTCTTCACTCGTAAAAGATGTTATATCTCCGTGGTCAGTGCATGAAATTACTGTCTCCCTTTCTTCATGGACATTTAAAAGAGTTCCTCAAAATATTTTTGCCATTGACCCAATACCTCCAAGTCCCCTATTCTGCTTTTAACTGACAAATACATTCGTTTCCAAGGCTTTCTTAACTTGTTTATCTCAAAATTTTTTCATATTCTTGGCAAAATTTCTTGACAGTGCACCTCCCGCTATCATTTGCTCTCCTTTTGCACTCTCACCACTTTCTTCACTTTTCTTTTACTCTCCATATACTCTGCCCTTATACCACTTCTGCTTTATAAAAACCTCTCATAAGCTGCTTTATTTGCTTTTATCACACCCTTTACCTCATCATTCTACCAATCACTCCTCTTTCCTCCTGCACCCACACTCCTATAGCCACAAACTTCTGCCCCACATACTAATATTATCTTTTTAATACTATTCCATCCCATCCCATCACTTTCAAACCTCCCACTTTGACAGTTTTCGTCTTTCTTTTTAGAAAGCTATATGGGAAAGGGTTACTAGCCCATTGCTCCTGGCATTTTAGTTGACATGCAACACCCATGGCTCACAGAGGAAAGATTCTTATTCCATTTCCCCATGGATATGAAAAGACAAGTAATAAGAACGAGAAACTATTAGGATAAAATCAAAGAAAACTTGGATGAGTTTGTATACATAAGCATTTACATGCATGTGTAGTGTGAATTAAGTGTGAGTAGAAGTAGTAAGACACCTGAAATCTTGCATGTTTGAGACAGAAAAAAGACAGCAGTAATCCTACCATCATGTAAAACAAGTACAGTAGACCCCCGGATAACGTAATTAATCCGTTCCAGAGAGAGTGTCTTATACCGAATCTGACTTAATCCAAATTAATTTTCTCTATAAGACATAATGGAAATCCAATTAAACCTTTGACTGTCGCGGCCGTATATATACGTCTTACGAGGTACCGTGTTTGACGCATATATACTCATAAATTCTAGCGGCTTCAAATCAATCAGGAGAAAGCTGGTAGGCCCACATGTGAGAGAATGGGTCTTTGATCAGTGTGCACCATATAAAAAAAATCCTGGAGCACGCAGTGCATAATGAGAAAAAAAAAACTCCGACCGATTTTTTTAATTAAAATGCCGAATTTGTGGTCTATTTTCGTATAGTATTTATGATTGTATTCTCGTTTTCTTGGTCTCATTTGATAGAATGGAAAACATATTATAGAAATAGATGTGATTTTGATTGATTTTACTATAAAAAGAACCTAGAAATGGAGCTCAAATTAGGGGAAATGTTTGATTTTTGCCAATGTTCATAAGTAAACAAATGATGCCATTGTCCAATAAATGTCCAACTAGCCATTCTAATATGCAGTCATGAATGGGTTGATGTTATTTATACAATTATTACAGTATTGCAGTAGTCTGCATAATAGTAAGTCTTCTATTTTTTGTTTGAATAAAAATTCAAAATAGAAAGCAAGAGTAATATCAGAGGGGCCTGGAGACATGACTGATGAGCAAAGAAAATGTTATTTTAGAGCCAGGAATGTCTGCATTGTTCATTCTGGGCCTTATTTTGAAATTGTCATATTTTTTAGTTTTCGTGAAATTGGCCAAATTGCAAATTTCTGACCACATTATTAGGTAGTTGAAATCGGTAAATGGGCAGTTTCTTGTACTCAATCAATAGAAAAAATGGAGTTCTAAAGAAATAGCTATGAGTTTGGGCGACTGGAACAATGGAATTAGCCGAAAATAGGGCTCAAAGTGGGCGAAATCGCCGATTTGTAAACAGCGCCGAGGTCGCTAACTTTGCGAGAGCATAATTCCGTCAGTTTTCCATCAAATTTCGTTTTTTTGGTGTCATTACAATCGGAAAAAGATTCTCTATCATTTCATAAGAAATAATAATTTTTTTTTTTTAAATTTTGCGACACCAGGAGACACCTCAGGATTGGGGGTTGCGACAGTCAAAGGGTTAATCCATTTCAGACACCCAAAAGTATTAAAAAAATGTTTTCTACATGAAATATACATTAGAATATACATGAATAAAACAATAACTTCATCACACTTGCCTTTTATTTAAGACATGGTGATGTATGGAAGACGGGAGGAGGGGTGGGAGAGAATGGAGGAGTTTACAATTGTTTGGAAGGGGGAATCCCACTCCATCAAGACTTCGGGTACCAAGTCCTTATACGGGGTTACTTCCCTCCTTTGTTTTTTAATGCCACTAGGACCAGCTTGTCACTGGACCCTTGTCACTCAAAAAAGTTTCCAAAGAGGTCTGTTTCTGACGTATGTTAGGAATTGTGTTAGGAGACACAAGATAGTCCTTCAGTGACACTAATATCAGCTCTACAGGCTATTTATCTAGCACAGTTCATCTAATATGACATAAACAATATTAAAAACATAAAAACATGACAAAGAGAATGAAATGTGCTAGATTTTAAATATTTATTCTCGGTTTTTACACAGGGAGACACTAACAATATTCAAGTAATTAATTTTTATAATGGGTCTGAAGATAAATTATGCAACATCACAGTCACTAGTGAAATGGTTGTGAAGCAGATAGACAGACTGAAGCAAAATAAGTCGCCGGGTCCTGATGAGGTTTTTTCAAGGGTTATTAAGGATTGCAAAATGGAACTCTGTGAACCATTAACTAATATTTTTAATTTATCTCTTCAAACAGGTATAGTGTCTGATATGTGGAAGATGGCTAATGTAATTCCTATTTTTAAAGCAGGGGGCAAGTCGTTACCGTCAAATTACCACCCAATAAGCCTGACCTCAATTGTAGGCAAATTACTAGTCGATTATAGCTGAGATTATAAGAAGCCATCTCGACAAGCATAGCTTGATTAATGATACTCAGCATGGATTCACGAGAGGCCGTTCTTGTCTAACTAATTTATTAACTTTCTTCGGTAAAGCTTTTGAGGCTGTTGATCACCATAAAGATTTTGATATTATTTACTTAGATTTTAGTAAGGCTTTTGATAGAGTTCCACACCAAAGACAGTTAAAGAAAGTGGCAGCTCATGGCATTGGGGGAGAAATGCTCTCATGGATCGGGTCATGGCTCAGACAGGAAGCAGTGTGTGTCCATAAATGGGGTTAAATCCGAGTGGGGATCTGTAACAAGTGGCGTTCCACAGGGATCAGTCTTAGGCCCGTTGTTGTTTATAATATATATCAATGACCTTGATGAGGGTATTATTAGTGATATGAGCAAATTTACCGATGACACAAAGATAGGTAGGATAATTGATTCAAACGTAGATGTTAGGGAACTTCAAGAGGATTTAGACAAACTCTATTCTTGGTCAGAAAAGTGGCAGATGCAATTCAATGTAGATAAATGCAAGGTTCTGAAGCTCGGGAGTGTCGATAACCCTAGCACTTACAAGTTAAATGATGTAGAACTTAGCCATACAGATTGCGAAAAGGACTTTGGGGTTATGGCGAGCAGCAACCTTAACTCTTCGACTGTCGCAACCCCCAATCCTGAGGTGTCTCCTGGTGTCGCAAAATTTAAAAAAAAAAAAAAAAATTCTCATGAAATGATAGAGAATCTTTTCCCAATTGTAATGACACAAAAAAAAAAACGAAATTTGATGGAAAACTGACGGAATTATGCTCTCGCGAAGTTAGCGACCTCGGCGCTATTTACAAATCGGCGATTTTGCCCACTTTGAGCCCTATTTTCGGCTAATTCCATTGTTCCAGTCGCCCAAACTCATAGCTATTTCTTTAGAACTCCATTTTTTTCTATCGATTGAGTACAAGAAACTGCCCATTTACCGATTTCAACTACCTAATAATGTGGTCAGAAATTTGCAATTTGGCCAATTTCACGAAAACTAAAAAATATGACAATTTCAAAATAAGGTCCAGAATGAACAACGCAGACATTCCTGGCTCAAAAATAACATTTTCTTTGCTCATCAGTCATGTCTCCAGGCCCCTCTGATATTACTCTTGCTTTCTATTTTGAATTTTTATTCAAACAAAAAATAGAAGACTTACTATTATGCAGACTGTAATAACATCAACCCATTCATGACTGCATATTAGAATGGCTAGTTGGACATTTATTGGACAATGGCATCATTTGTTTACTTTTGAACATTGGCAAAAATCAAACATTTCCTCTATTTTGAGCTCCATTTCTAGGTTCTTTTTATAGTAAAATCAATCAAAATCACCTCTATTTCTATAATATGTTTTCCATTCTATCAAATGAGACCAAGAAAATGAGAATACAACCATAAATACTATACGAAAATAGACCACGAAGTCGGCATTTTAATTAAAAAAAATCGGTATGAGTTTTTTTTTTCTCATTATGCACTGCGTGCTCCAGGATTTTTTTTTATATGGTGCACACTGACCACACAGACCCATTCTCTCACATGTGGGCATTCCAGCTTTCTCCTGCTTGATTTGAAGCCGCTAGAATTTATAAGTATATATACGTCAAACACGGTACCTCGTAAGACGTATATATACAGCCGCGACAGTCAAAGGGTTAAACCAAGCAGTGGCTAAGCATACGTAATAAGGCAAATAGATTATTGGGATTTATATCAAGAAGTGTAAGCAACAGAAGTCCATAGGTTATACTGCAGCGTTATACATCATTAGTAAGGCCTCGCCTAGATTATGCAGCTCAGTTCTGGTCTCCATATTACAGAATGGACATAAATTCGTTAGAAAACATTCAGCGTAGAATGGCTAAATTAATACATAGCATTAGAAATCTTCCTTATGAAGAAAGATTGAAGACTCTTAAATTTCATTCACTTGTTAGACGAAGAATGAGGGGAGACATGATCGAAGTGTATAAGTGGAAGATGTGTATTAATAAAGGGGACATTAATAAGGTCTTGAGGATGTCTCTCCAAGAAAGAACCCGCAGTAATGGATTTAAATTAGATAAGTTTAGATTTAGAAAGGTCATAGGAAATTATTGGTTTGGAAATAGGGTAGTTGATGAGTGGAACAGTCTACCTAGTTGGGTTATTGAGGCTAGGACTTTGGGTAGTTTCAAATTTAGGTTGGATAAATATGAGTGAGAGGGGTTGGATTTGAGTGGGACTTGCAGATGAGTGGATAGTTATCAGAGCTTATTTCTTGGGTAGTACTGAAAATTGGGTTGGGCAAATGTTTTGTTAGTGGGATGGATTGTAAAGGATCTGTCTAGTATGGGCCAACAGGCCTTCTGCAGTGTTCCTCCTTTCTTATGTTCTTATGACATGTACTCTAGAATGAACAAAATACGTCATTAAGTATGTCACAAGTGTTGCTGTGTTGTTGGATGTATAAGGGCCACTGAGACATAAGCAGCACATGGTGGTGTAGGCAGCAGCAGCGGTAGAAACTAGAGACGGCGGTGTTGTCAGTCGCCCTATATAACTCCAACAACATTGGAGGAGTTGGGTTCGTGCTGTCCTTTTTCTACCGATTAATCACTTAACTTGCTACAGTTAATGCTACACTTTATTGCTGGCTGCTGCTATAGCCTTTATAGGCTCCTGCTGCTTTAGTATCGTACATATTGCAGAATCGCTGAAAAAGGCGCATTCTTCCCTCTCTCAGCCCTTTACCAAAGGGCTGGCTGGCACTAGAAGCTTTCTTTGGCCCATGGTGGCTATTTTGTAGTTACAAGCACTAAAATGAATGGAATAATACAAAATGTATCGTATGAACGTGTGGGATCGTCCTCACTGGCCCATAAACAATTACACACTGGGCAGCTCTGGCTCTAAGACGAATGACTTATACCGAGTTCAGTGACATTCTCCGAGCCAGTATTTTGACACGAACTTCACTAATTCCAATTATTACTTATTCTGATGACGTCTTAATCCGGGGGTCCACTGTACAGGCTTTAGTTTTACACTCGGCAATACGGTAGTACCTCCCTTGGCGGTTACTGTCTACCAACCTACTACCTACATTTCTTAAATCTTATATCTTGTAATAAAACTTTCACTCTAGGTAGCACTTAACATTGCTCTACCCTAGCAAATTCTAATCCAGTTCCATCCTGGGTATTGAGCTTCAGTGGATTCTGGAATTTCATTCCCGCTAATACTAATTACCTTACCAAATACTATTGGGTACGTGTTAAGCTACACCTGTAGTGGTGGTACTATTATTATTTAACTAGAACATTCTCTACCCAGGTGCTGAACACTGTTCCAAGACACAGAGCAACAATAAGTCAGGTGAAGAATCATCAATGGTTTACCAAAAATTTTCAAAAGAATTCTGGTAAGGCATTTAGTTTATCAAAAATTTATTCTTTTGTTGAAGTTCATTCCTTCATAAATATAAAAGTTAATGTTTCTGATTTCTTAGCAATTTTATTTACTTTAAATGCTCATCTTATTGAATTCAGTTAACCCTTTGAGGGTTTTGGTCGTACTAGTACGTCTTACGCGTAGGGGTTTTTGTCGTACTAGTACGCATAAATTCTAGCGGCCTCAAATCTCGCAGGAAAAGGCTGATAAGCCTAGATGTGAGAGAATGGGTCTGTGTGGTGGGTGTGCGCAGTAGGAAAAAAATCTGGGACCCAGTGGTGCATTGTGGGAATGCCATCATAGTACACAATTTCCACCGTGCCCTGCGGTAAGAAGTTCCTCACTCCTCGGCGAATTGGGACACTTTTGTTCCCCAGTGACAGTTCTAATACAGATGGAAGTGACAGTGAAGATGAGTTTCAAGGTTCTGGTGAGGTTTTGACCGAAACTAATGACCATAATATGGGTAATAGTGAGGAAAACCCAGACAACCCACAGCCTTCCACCTCTGGTGCTGGGCCGTCGTTCAATTGTACCAGAATCAAAGAGGAAACTCCTATTTTCCAAAATCCCAGACTCAGATGTGAGCATTGGTGATGATAATGATAGTGATTATGAACTACAAGCTCTTCAAACTTGTTCCAAGAATGGAGGAGGAGGAGGAGGCAGAGGAGGAGGAGGCAGAGGAGGAGGAGGCAAGAGGAGGAGGAGGCAAGAGGAGGAGGAGGCAGAGGAGGAGGAGGAGGAGGAGGAAGAGGAGGAGGAGGAGGAGGAGGAGGAAGAAGAGGAGGAGGAGGAAGAGGAGGAGGAGGAGGAAGAGGAGGAGGAGGAGGAAGAGGAGGAGGAGGAGGAGGAGGAGGAGGAAGAAGAAGAATACGTAATGATAACAATAATACATAATAATAATACATAATAATAATAATGCATAATAATAATAATACATAATAATAATAATAGGTAATAGGAGAAAAAGAGAGAAGTTAAGAGAGTGGTGAAGCAATGTAAAAAGAGAGCAAATGAGAGAGTGGGTGAGATGTTATCAACAAATTTTGTTGAAAATAAGAAAAAGTTTTGGAGTGAGATTAACAAGTTAAGAAAGCCTAGAGAACAAATGGATTTGTCAGTTAAAAATAGGAGAGGAGAGTTATTAAATGGAGAGTTAGAGGTATTGGGAAGATGGAAGGAATATTTTGAGGAATTGTTAAATGTTGATGAAGATAGGGAAGCTGTGATTTCGTGTATAGGGCAAGGAGGAATAACATCTTGTAGGAGTGAGGAAGAGCCAGTTGTGAGTGTGGGGGAAGTTCGTGAGGCAGTAGGCAAAATGAAAGGGGGTAAGGCAGCCGGGATTGATGGGATAAAGATAGAAATGTTAAAAGCAGGTGGGGATATAGTTTTGGAGTGGTTGGTGCAATTATTTAATAAATGTATGGAAGAGGGTAAGGTACCTAGGGATTGGCAGAGAGCATGCATAGTTCCTTTGTATAAAGGCAAAGGGGATAAAAGAGAGTGCAAAAATTATAGGGGGATAAGTCTGTTGAGTGTACCTGGTAAAGTGTATGGTAGAGTTATAATTGAAAGAATTAAGAGTAAGACGGAGAATAGGATAGCAGATGAACAAGGAGGCTTTAGGAAAGGTAGGGGGTGTGTGGACCAGGTGTTTACAGTGAAACATATAAGTGAACAGTATTTAGATAAGGCTAAAGAGGTCTTTGTGGCATTTATGGATTTGGAAAAGGCATATGACAGGGTGGATAGGGGGGCAATGTGGCAGATGTTGCAAGTGTATGGTGTAGGAGGTAGGTTACTGAAAGCAGTGAAGAGTTTTTACGAGGATAGTGAGGCTCAAGTTAGAGTATGTAGGAAAGAAGGAAATTTTTTCCCAGTAAAGGTAGGCCTTAGACAAGGATGTGTGATGTCACCGTGGTTGTTTAATATATTTATAGATGGGGTTGTAAGAGAAGTAAATGCGAGGGTCTTGGCAAGAGGCGTGGAGTTAAAAGACAAAGAATCACACACAAAGTGGGAGTTGTCACAGCTGCTCTTTGCTGATGACACTGTGCTCTTGGGAGATTCTGAAGAGAAGTTGCAGAGATTGGTGGATGAATTTGGTAGGGTGTGCAAAAGAAGAAAATTAAAGGTGAATACAGGAAAGAGTAAGGTTATGAGGATAACAAAAAGATTAGGTGATGAAAGATTGAATATCAGATTGGAGGGAGAGAGTATGGAGGAGGTGAATGTATTCAGATATTTGGGAGTGGACGTGTCAGCGGATGGGTCTATGAAAGATGAGGTGAATCATAGAATTGATGAGGGAAAAAGAGTGAGTGGTGCACTTAGGAGTCTGTGGAGACAAAGAACTTTGTCCTTGGAGGCAAAGAGGGGAATGTATGAGAGTATAGTTTTACCAACGCTCTTATATGGGTGTGAAGCGTGGGTGATGAATGTTGCAGCGAGGAGAAGGCTGGAGGCAGTGGAGATGTCATGTCTGAGGGCAATGTGTGGTGTGAATATAATGCAGAGAATTCGTAGTTTGGAAGTTAGGAGGAGGTGCGGGATTACCAAAACTGTTGTCCAGAGGGCTGAGGAAGGGTTGTTGAGGTGGTTCGGACATGTAGAGAGAATGGAGCGAAACAGAATGACTTCAAGAGTGTATCAGTCTGTAGTGGAAGGAAGGCGGGGTAGGGGTCGGCCTAGGAAGGGTTGGAGGGAGGGGGTAAAGGAGGTTTTGTGTGCGAGGGGCTTGGACTTCCAGCAGGCATGCGTGAGCGTGTTTGATAGGAGTGAATGGAGACAAATGGTTTTTAATACTTGACGTGCTGTTGGAGTGTGAGCAAAGTAACATTTATGAAGGGATTCAGGGAAACCGGCAGGCCGGACTTGAGTCCTGGAGATGGGAAGTACAGTGCCTGCACTCTGAAGGAGGGGTGTTAATGTTGCAGTTTAAAAACTGTAGTGTAAAGCACCCTTCTGGCAAGACAGTGATGGAGTGAATGATGGTGAAAGTTTTTCTTTTTCGGGCCACCCTGCCTTGGTGGGAATCGGCCGGTGTGATAATAAAAAAAAAAAAAAAAAAAAAAAATAATAATAATATGTAATAATAAATGTTCACCCATGACAGTAACAAGATAAGGGGAGATAACATCTGATAAGTGCTGACATTTGATGAGGGTAAATGAGGGTAGAGCTGATGCCAAAAGATGAGATGAACATCGCCCTCCCTTTGTTTTTGCTGGTATACTAACATTTCTGTCTGTCTATTTGCCTGTCTGTCAAGCTCCCTGTCTATCCATCTAGCTCTCTGTCTCAGAGAGCCACAAGACTGCGTCATCACTTTTACTCACATCTTCAAGCAGAGTATAGCACTTTGTCTGTGTTTCTTGGGTTATCCTAGGTAATTTATACTATGTATACTTGTATTTATGTGTACCTGTGAGACAGAGATAGACAGACAGATAGAATGAGGGAGAAAGATAATTAGATAAAATGGAGGAGGGGAAGCAGCATCCGACCCCATTGTTTTGACAGGCCGGAGGGGGAAAGAGTAATGAGCCAATATGTCACTTTGACAGCTGCCGACTCCTTGTAATTTACACTATGGACGAGGAGGAGGAAGAGTAGGGGGAAGAGGAAGAAGAGGAGGAGGAGGAAGAGGAGGAGGAGGAAGAGGAGGAGGAGGAAGAGGAAGAGTAGGAGGAAGAGGAAGAGTAGGAGGAAGAGGAATAAGAGGAAGAGGAATAGTAGGAGGAAGATTAGGGGGAAGAGGAGGAAGAGGAAGAAGAGGAGGAAGAGGAAGAAGAGGAGGAGGAGGAAGAGGAGGAGGAGGAAGAGGAGGAGGAGGAAGAGGAAGAGTAGGAGGAAGAGGAAGAGTAGGAGGAAGAGGAAGAGTAGGAGGAAGAGGAAGAGTAGGAGGAAGAGGAAGAGGAGGAAGAGGAAGAGTATGAGGAAGAGTAGGGAGAAGAGGAGGAAGAGGAAGAAGAGGAGGAGGAGGGTGGAACACTAGTACACTGGTACTGGTACACTAACATTTCTGTCTGTCTATTTGTCTGTCTGTCAAGCTCCCTGTCTATCTGTCTATCCGTCTAGCTCTCTGTCTCAGAGAGCCACAAGACTGTGTCATCACTTTTACTCACATCTTCAAGCAGATTATAGCACTTTGTCTGGATTTCTTGGGTTATCCTAGGTAATTTATACTATGTATACTTGTATTTATGTGTACCTGTGAGACAGAGATAGACAGACAGATAGAAAGAGAGAGACAGATTGAAAGAGATAGAATGAGGGAGAAAGATAAAACACCATTGTGTATGACACCATGTTTCAGAGTTCCACAAGCTGCAGAACTAATAGGAATATGTTCAGTGACTGTATATTGGTATATATATTATAGAACAATAATAATAAACAATGTTTTGTATTGTTTGTTTTTGTGAACAAGTTTTGTAAACAATATATTGATAATTATGTTTGTGTGCTTATTGTGTTGTATACAACGAGTGTATATATGTACATTGCACCTTACTTTGGTCTCATAGGCCACATAAGTTATGTGAAAAAATAAAATAGTGAAAAAAACAACAAACCTTCAAATACAAGTAAACTAAAGTTTACCGGGTGAGCGGCAGTCGCCGCTGTTGCCATACGCGGCTCATTTTCTGCAAACTTCATGCATCCATATCTCCGTAAGTATTGATGGTAAATTTTTTTTGTTTATCCTATAATGTTTAGAAAAAAAAACTCTATTTTTTCATAAGAAAAAATAATTTTTTTTTTTTTTGAAATTTGGCCGACCCTGAGAACGAGTTTCGGAGAGGGCCTGTCGACCCTCAAAGGGTTAATCTGTTGCCGAGTAAAATATTTTGGATTTTTAGGTAATTCGCAACTCCATAATTTTAGTAGGTACAACTTATTCCAGCCAAAAATTAATTTTGAGTACAGTGGACCCTTGGTTATCGACTGTTCCTGTTATCGGCCAACTTGGTGATCGGCCGGTTTTTCGGCTTCCGGTGATTGGCCATTTCAGACGCGTCTGTCTGCTGGCGGGGGCTGCTTCCACGTCAGTTTGGCTGTTTCTCATTGCGTGAGGAAGCTTCTTCTCATACATCCAAACATTTTGCTGGTTTTCCATTGTTTTTTGTGAGTTTTTTCTAGTGCAATGGCAAAATGAGTAACCATGGCTCAAGAAAGTTCCTAGTCAAGTTCCTGTGGTAAAGGTGAGAAACACCATGGAATTTAAGCATGAAGTAATTGATAGAGTGGTATGCTGGTGCTGGAACTTGCCACGATGTACACGAAAAACAAATCAACAATTACATCCATCCTGGCAAAGACGGAACAAATCAAGGACGCTAATGTTGCGAAAGGAGTAACTTCTAACGAAACAAAGGTCACGAATAATGGAACAGATAGAATTGTTGTTGTTGTGGATTAAGGAAAAATAATTAGTGGGAGACAGTGTTGTGGAATCTTCATTTGTGAGAAGGCAAAGCAGTTACATAGGGATCTTCTACAGAAAACGCCTGAAATAAGTGTTGCTTGTAGTGAATTTAGGGCCAGCAAAGGCTCGTTTGATAAATGTGCAGCTGATTTTTTTTTTTTTTTGAACAAGTCGGCCGTCTCCCACCGAGGCAGGGTGACCCAGAAAAAAAATCCCCAAAAAGAAAATACTTTCATCATCATTAACACTTTCACCTCACTCACACATAACCACTGTTTTTGCAGAGGTGCCCAGAATACAACAGTTTAGAAGTATACAGTGGTCCCTCGTTTTTCGTAATTAATCCGTTCCTGGAGGAGCTACTATAAATGAAATTTATGATTTGCGAATCAATTTTCCCCATAAGAAATAATGTAAATACAATTAATCCGTTCCTGACACCCAGAAGTATTAAAACAAAAATTTTTTTTACATGAAATATACACGTAGTACATAAACAATACAATGGGAAATGATGAATGAAACATTAACAGCATAACACCTTTATTGGAGATTCTTCTTAGTGTATGGGAGACTGAAGGAGGAGAGAGATTGGATTGTTTACAGTTTGGAAGGGGAATCCCCTTCCAGCAACACCTCAGGTACCAATTGCTTCTCTGGGGTTGCTTCTCTTCTCTGTTTCTTAATGCCACTAGGACCACCTTGAGAGTCACGCTAGTCCTGTCTCGCAAAGTAACTGTGGAGAGAGCTCTGGTTCTGGCGTCTCTTTAACACTTCCCTAAAATGGCCCAAGACTTTGTCACTGTACATATTTCTCACCTTCTTTACCACAGGCTTGGCACTAGGAGCTTTCTTGCAAGCACTAAAATGAGTGGAATATTATGAAATATTTCATAGGAGCACTTGAGGGGACCTTCACTCACTGGTAAACAATGCCAGACTGGCTGGGTAGGGAGGCCGCCTTGGCTCACACCGTGCATACGCGTCCCGGACGAACTACTATTCGCGGGTCAGCCTATGAAAAGCGAGTCTATGTTTATACGAAAATACCCCTATGATTGGCGAAATTTACGATTGCCGAGAACTACGAAAAGCGAGGGACCACTATATGTATAAAAATACACTATGTATTCCTCCAAACTGCCAATATCCCAAACCCCTCCTTTATAGTGTAGGCATTGTACTTCCCATTTCCAGGACTCAAGTCCAGCTATATAAAAATAACCGGTTTCCCTGAATCCCTTCACTAAATGTTACCCTGCTCTCTCACCAACAGATGGTCAGGTCCCAAATACCATTCGTCTCCATTCACTCCTATCGAACACGCTCGTGCATGCCTGCTGGAAGTCCAAGCCCCTCGCCCACAAAACCTCCCTTACCTCTTCCTTCCAACCTTTTCGAGGACAACCCCTACCCCGCCTTCATTCCCCTACAGATTTATACGCTCTCCACATCATTCTACTTTGATCCGTTCTCTCTAAATGACCAAACCACCTCAACAACCCCTCTTCAGCCCTCTGACTAATACTTTTATTAACTCCACACCTTCTCCTAATTTCCACACTCTGAATTTTCTGCATAATATTTACACCACATATTGCCCTTAGACAGGACCTCTCCACTGCCTCGCTGCTGCATTCACAACCCAAGCTTCACACCCATATAAGAGTGTTGGTGCTACTGTACTTTAATACATTACCTTCTTTGCCTCCATAGATAACGTTTTTTGTCTCCACATATACCTCAACGCACCACTCACCTTTTATTCCTCATCAATTCTATGAAAAGTATGTACAGGAATTCATGGACTGTAAGGGCTGAAGGATTCCAATCTCAAGTGTTCAAATGTGATGACAGGCCTGTTTTGGAAGAAAATGCCAAACAGGGCTTACATCATGCAGGAGGAAAAGGCACTGCCAGGACACAAGCCTATGAAAAACAGGCTTACTCTTTTGTTGTGTGGTAATGCTAGTACGGCTTACAAAGTGAAGCCTTTACTGGTGTAACACTCAAAATCCCAGTGTTGAAGAAAAGCAGTGTCGTCAAGAATAGATTGTGTGTGATGTGTGATGTCACAAGGCAAGTTTTCAGTGTAGGTTAATGATGTGTTTGGCCTTAGTGTGAGAAAATACCTCATGGAAAAGAAATTGCCACTCAAATGCCTCCTGGTATCGGACAATGCTCCTGCACATCCTCCAGACTTGGAACACTTCAATTTTGTAAAAGTGAAGTTATTCCCTCCTAGCACCACTCTTCTCTTCCAGCGCATGAACCAGCAGGTCATTTCTAAAACTTGAAAAAACTCTATACCAAAGCAGGGTTTGAAAAGTGCTTTGAAATGACCTCAGACACTGTTGACCCTAAGAGAGTTCTGGAGGAATCACTTCAGTATCCTCAATTGCATAAGCTTTATAGGTTAGGCTTGGGAGGGAGTGACTTCCAGGACTTTGAAATCTGCTTGGAGAAAATTGTGGCCAGGTTGTGACCAAGAGAGGGATTTTGAAGGGTTTGAGGCTGACCCTGACCTTGCCGACCCTATGGAGAGTATTGTGGCACTGGGGAAGTCCCTGAGGTTGGAGGTGAGTGGCAAGGATGTGGAAGAGTTGGGGGAAGACCACAGGAAAGAGCTAACCACTGAAGAGATGCAAGACCTTCAACTCAAACAGCAACAGACTGCAGCTGAGGAACTTGTTTCAGAGGAGGAAGGAGTAGTGAAGGAGGTGCCTTCTTGAGAGATTAAAGGTGTGTGTGTGTGTGCAGTGTGGACCAGGGTGCAAGCTTTTATAGAGAAACACCACACTGACCAAGCTGAAACAAGCCATATCTGCAACATGTTCAGTGACAAAACCCTGTCTCACTTCAGGGAAATCTTAAGAGATGCCAGAAACAAACCTCTGTGGACAGATTTGTTGTAGGACAGGGTCCAGTGGCTCAAGCTGGTTCTCACACATACATACTCAATATTTTTGCAGAGGCGCCCAGATACAGCAGTTTAGAAGCTTATATAAAGATACAATATTAAAAGTGACCTGAAATAATATAATAAATTAATTAACCATATAGAATATATCAGGGCCCCAATTATATATATACCGTCCTATTACACATCCCTCCAAACTGCCAATATCCCAAACCCCTTCTTTAAAGTGCAGGTATTGTACTTCCCATTTTCAGAACTCAAGTCCAGCTCCCCCCCTCCCCCCAACAAGTCGTCTGTCTCCCACCGAGGCAGGGTGACCCCCCCAAAAAAAGAAAGAAAATCCCCAAAAAGAAAATACATTCATCATCATTCAACACTTTCACCACACTCACACATTATCACTGTTTTTGCAGAGGTGCTCAGAATACAACAGTTTAGAAGCATACACATATAAAGATACACAACATATCCCTCCAAACTACCAATATCCCAAACCCCTCCTTTAAAGTGCAGGCATTGTACTTCCCATTTCCAGGACTCAAGTCCAGCTATATAAAAATAACCAGTTTCCCTGAATCCCTTCACTAAATATTACCCTGCTCTCACTCCAACAGCTTGTCACGTAACAAAAACCATTCGTCTCCATTCCCTCCTTTCTAACACGCTCGTGCACTCTTGCTGGAAATCCAAGCCTCTCGCCCACAAAACCTTTACCCTTTCCCTCCAACCTTTTTGAGGATGACCCTTACTCTGCCTTCTTTCCCTTACAGATTTCTGTGCTCTCCTTGTCATTCTACTTTGATCCATTCTCTCTAAATGATCAGGCCACCTCAACAAACCCTCTCCAGCCCTCTGACTAATACTTCTATTAACTCCACACCTTCTCGTAATTTCCACACTTCGAATTCTCTCGAATTCTCTGCATAATATTTACACCACACATTGCCCTTAGACAGGACATCTCCACTGCGAAAAGATTATTCACATGTACCCAACAATATTGCTGGGCAATACTTATATAATACTTATGTGCTTATATAATTGTTTAAAAATATATTTTTTGTCAGGAACAGATTAATTGTATTTCCATTAACCCATAAACTGTCCAAACGTAGATCTACGTTTGCATGTGTAGCACTCCAAACGTAGAGCTACGTTCGATTTTACATCGTTTCTTGTGTAAAAAAAAAATGAAGATCTATGTTCGATTTTACATTGGACAGTTTGGATAGTTTAACCCTTTCAGGGTCCGTCCCATAGACCTACGGCTTCACGTTGTGTCCAAACCGTAGATCTATGCCAAAATTCTAACGCCGTCAAATTTAGCGCAGAAACGCTCATAGGCCTACATGTGTGAGAACGGGTCTGCGTGGTGGATGTGTGCCATAAACAAAAAATCTAGGCGCCCGCATTGGATTGTGGGAACTCCGGCTCGGTTACTCTTCTTCACAATGCCTCGTCGCAAGGCAGCTCTCACTCCAAGGAAAATTGGGACTCTGCTGTTCCTATCTGATAGTTCTGACAGTGATGGAAGTGGAAATGAAGAATTCTTTGGCTTTGATCAGTTAGTGACTGAAAGGAATGACCAGGATATCGATAATAGTGCAGAAAACCCTGACGATCCTCAACCTTCTACCTCTGGTGTGGGCACTCGTCAGTCACGGTCGGTTGTACCTCAACGCAAGAGAAAACTATTACTTTCGCGTGGCCAGGCCTCTGACTTCAGTAATGATGATAGTGACGTGGATTGTGATTTTATTGCTCTTGACGATCATTCGAGTAGTGATAGTGAGGAATCATATTCACCAGTGAAGCGTCAGTATGTACGCCGCTGCATTCACTTGGGTAGTGTACCCTATGCCGTGTCCAGGGGACGGAGTACATCCCGTGGCCCTACAACAGGTATATATAGTGAGGATGATGTGGGTACACTTGGCATTAATAGACCACAGGCATCAGTAGATGGTGGTAGTGGTGATTTTAGTGCCACGGCCATGCGTGACTCACCAGCCCAGGCAGGGACCCATGCTGCTGACTCCGCAGTTCAAGGACAAAGCGGAGCATCAGCCACCAGCCCACCACAACCACAATTACCCGCACAACCAACCTATGATGTCCAGTATCCACCAGCAAACCGTATCTGGGATTGGTAGCAAAATACCAATTTTGTTCCCAAGCCCCATAACTTCGATGTCTTTGAAAGTGGAATTCTACCAACTTGTCCCCTTGGAAACACTGCAAATGAACTGGAATTCTTTGAACTATTCTTTGACCAGCCCTTGATGGAAACTATTTTCAGGGAAAGTAATAAATATTTTGAGTACACCATGTCAAATACGATCATATCACCACAGTCAAGACTACACCGGTGGAGAGAGACAACTGTTGCAGAAATGTATTTGCTTTTTGCAACAATAATGCTTATACCTCATGTCTATAAGCATAATATAAAAGCATACTGGTCCACAGATCGGCTAATTTCTTCCCCGGTGTTCAGTGAAATCATCCCAGTGAACAGGTTTATCTTACTGTTACGTATGTTGCATTTCTCTGACAAAACCAGGTCTGACAGAAGTGACAGATTATACAAGATTAGAAATGTTTTTATGTATCTCAAACAAAAGTTCAGCATGTACTTCTATCCATTCAAGAATCTTGTAATTGATCAGTCTTTGATTTTGTTCAAAGGTAGGCTGTCATTCAAGCAGTATATACCAAGCAAGAGGAAAAGCTTTGGTATAAAACTGTTTGTACTCTGTGACTGTGACAGTGGCCTGGTATTGGATATTGTTGTATACACGGGAAGTAAAACATTGAAAGATACCAAGAGGTTAATGGGTATCTTGGGTGACGTAGTGAAAAGCATGATGGCACCTTGTCTTGGTAAGGGGCATACATTATATACCGATAACTGGTACATAAGCCCATTACTCAGTGATTTCTTGCGAGTGAACAAGACAGATGTGTGTGGCACAGTGCGTTCTAATTGTAAACGCATGCCCAGGCTCAACGCAGGTGCTCGTGGTGATGACGTGCAGGTGTTTACTGCCAATGACATCATGGCATTACGGTGGCATGACAAGCAAGATGTCACATTGTTGACAACCATTCACTGTAATGAAATGCAAGACAGTGGCAAAGTTGATAGTGACTAATGAACGTATTAGAAAACCAGTGACTGATTGATTATACACAAAACATGCGCTTGGTTGACAAATGAGACATGCAGATTGGCTTTGTTGATTGTGTTCATAAAAGATACAAGTGGTACATGAAACTTTTCTTCCATCTCGTGGACACTTCAATGCTCAATGCATATAATATGTACCAAATGAAGACTGGCAACAGACCACCATATAGTGAATTTTGTTTGTCTGTTGTCAGACAACTCATAATGAAGTACCAGTTAACAACACCTGCTATACAACAAGGTCCTCCAACTCCTCAGGATATACCCAAGCGTTTGAGGAGGGAAGGTGATCATTTCATAATACAGCTTCCTTCAACTCGGAAGAAATTTGCTCAGAGATGCATCGTCTGTGCACAAACAAAACGACGGCAACAAAGACGCAAAGACACTTGGTTTGTGTGTGAGGAATGTAAGGTACCTCTGTGCATGGTGCCTTGTTTCAAGGAGTTCCACAAGCTCCAGCAGTTCTAAAACCATGTCCAGTGGCTAAATATGTAAATATATGATAGAACATTACTATTATACAAGATTTGTGCATGTTTATTGTAATAAACAACAGTGGTAAACAATAATATGATTATAACTTTAGAGTATATGGAGAAAAAGAGAGAGGTTAAGAGAGTGGTGAATGAATGTAAAAAGAGAGCAAATGAGAGAGTGGGTGAGATGTTATCAACAAATTTTGTTGAAAATAAGAATGTTTTGGAGTGATATTAACAAGTTAAGGAAGCATAGAGAACAAATGGATTGGTCAGTTAAAAATAGGAGAGGAGAGTTATTAAATGGAGAGTTAGAGGTATTGGGAAGATGGAGGGAATATTTTGAGGAATTGCTAAATGTTGTTGAAGATAGGGAAGCTGTGATTTTGTGTATAGGGCAAGGAGGAATAACATCTTGTGGGAGTGAGGAAGAGCCAGTTGTGAGTGCGGGGGAAGTTCGTGAGGCAGTAGGTAAAATGAAAGGGGGTAAGGCAGCCAGGATTGATGGGATAAAGATAGAAATGTTAAAAGCAGGTGGGGATATAGTTTTGGAGTGGTTGGTGCAATTATTTAATAAATGTATGGAAGAGGGTAAGGTACCTAGGGATTGGCAGAGAGCATGCATAGTTCCTTTGTATAAAGGCAAAGGGGACAAAAGAGTGCAAAAATTATAGGGGAATAAGTAGGTAGTAGGTTGGTAGACAGCAACCACCCAGGGAAGTACGTACTACCGTCCTGCCAGATGACTGTGAAACAGAAACCTGTAACTGTTTTGCATGATGGTAGGATTGCTGGTCTCTTTTTCTGTCTCATAAACACGCTAGATAACAGGGATATCTTGCTACTCCTACTTACACTTTGGTCACACTTCACAGACACGCACATGCATATATATATATACATACATCTAGGTTTTTCTCCTTTTTCTAAATAGCTCTTGTTCTTCTTTATTTCTTCTATTGTCCATGGGGGAAGTGGAAAAGAATCTTTCCTCCGTAAGCCATGCGTGTCGTATGAGGCGACTAAAATGCCGGGAGCAATGGGCTAGTAACCCCTCCTCCTGTAGACATTTACTTATAAAGAGAAGAAGAAAAACTTTATAAAACTGGGATGCTTAAATGTGCGTGGATGTAGTGCGGATGACAAGAAACAGATGATTGCTGATGTTATGAATGAAAAGAAGTTGGATGTCCTGGCCCTAAGCGAAACAAAGCTGAAGGGGGTGGGGGAGTTTCAGTGGGGGGAAATAAATGGGATTAAATCTGGAGTATCTGAGAGAGTTAGAGCAAAGGAAGGGGTAGCAGTAATGTTGAATGATCAGTTATGGAAGGAGAAAAGAGAATATGAATGTGTAAATGCAAGAATTATGTGGATTAAAGTAAAGGTTGGATGTGAGAAGTGGGTCATAATAAGCGTGTATGCACCTGGAGAAGAGAGGAATGCAGAGGAGAGAGAGAGATTTTGGGAGATGTTAAGTGAATGTATAGGAGCCTTTGAACCAAGTGAGAGAGTAATTGTGCTAGGGGACCTGAATGCTAAAGTAGGAGAAACTTTTAGAGAGGGTGTGGTAGGTAAGTTTGGGGTGCCAGGTGTAAATGATAATGGGAGCCCTTTGATTGAACTTTGTATAGAAAGGGGTTTAGTTATAGGTAATACATATTTTAAGAAAAAGAGGATAAATAAGTATACAAGATATGATGTAGGGCGAAATGACAGTAGTTTGTTGGATTATGTATTGGTAGATAAAAGACTGTTGAGTAGACTTCAGGATGTACATGTTTATAGAGGGGCCACAGATATATCAGATCACTTTCTAGTTGTAGCTACACTGAGAGTAAAAGATAGATGGGATACAAGGAGAATAGAAGCATCAAGGAAGAGAGAGGTGAAGGTTTATAAACTAAAAGAGGAGGCAGTTAGGGTAAGATATAAACAGCTATTGGAAGATAGATGGGCTAATGAGAGCATAGGCAATGGGGTCGAAGAAGTATGGGGTAGGTTTAAAAATGTAGTGTTAGTGTTCAGCAGAAGTTTGTGGTTACAGGAAAGTGGGTGCGGGAGGGAAGAGGAGCGATTGGTGGAATGATGATGTAAAGAGAGTAGTAAGGGAGAAAAAGTTAGCATATGAGAAGTTTTTACTAAGTAGAAGTGATGCAAGGAGGGAAGAGTATATGGAGAAAAAGAGAGTGGTGAAGCAATGTAAAGAGAGAGCAAATGAGAGAGTGGGTGAGATGTTATCAACAAATTTTGTTGAAAATAAGAAAAAGTTTTGGAGTGAGATTAACAAGTTAAGGAAGCCTAGAGAACAAATGGATTTGTCAGTTAAAAATAGGAGAGGAGAGTTAGAGGTATTGGGAAGATGGAGGGAATATTTTGAGGAATTGTTGAATGTTGATGATAGGGAAGCTGTGATTTCGTGTATAGGGCAAGGAGGAATAACATCTTGTAGGAGTGAGGAAGAGCCAATTGTGAGTGTGGGGGGAAGTTCGTAAGGCAGTAGGTAAAATGAAAGGGGGTAAGGCAGCCGAGATTGATGGGATAAAGATAGAAATGTTAAAAGCAGGTGGGGATATAGTTTTGGAGTGGTTTGTGCAATTATTTAATAAATGTATGGAAAAGGGGTAAGGTACCTAGGGATTGGCAGAGAGCATGCATTGTTCCTTTGTATAAAGGCAAAGGGGACAAAAGAGTGCAAAAATTATAGGGGGATAAGTCTGTTGAGTATACCTGGTAAAGTGTATGGTAGTTATTATTGAAAGAACTAAGAGTAAGACAGAGAATAGGATAGCAGATGAACAAGGAGGCTTTAGGAAAGGTAGGGGGTGTGTGGACCAGGTGTTTACAGTGAAACATATAAGTGAACAGTATTTAGATAAGGCTAAAGAGGTCTTTGTGGCATTTATGGATTTGGAAAAGGCGTATGACAGGGTGGATATGGGGGCAATGTGGCAGATGTT
Source organism: Cherax quadricarinatus (assembly GCF_038502225.1). NCBI lineage: Eukaryota > Metazoa > Arthropoda > Malacostraca > Decapoda > Parastacidae > Cherax > Cherax quadricarinatus. Next base: position 16,621,728 of record NC_091340.1, read on the forward strand.
GCAGGTGTATGGTGTAGGAGGTAGGTTACTGAAAGCAGTGAAGAGTTTTTATGAGGATAGTGGGGCTCTAGTTAGAGTATGTAGGAAAGAGGGAAATTATTTCCTAGTAAAAGTAGGCCTTAGACAAGGATGTGTGATGTCACCGTGGTTATTTAATATATTTATAGATGGGGTTGTAAGAGAAGTAAATGAGAGGGTCTTGGCAAGAGGCGTGGAGTTAAAAGATAAAGAATCACACATAAAGTGGGAGTTGTCACAGTTGCTCTTTGCTGATGACACTGTGCTCTTGGGAGATTCTGAAGAGAAGTTGCAGAGATTGGTGGATGAATTTGGTAGGGTGTGCAAAAGAAGAAAAAAGTGAATACAGGAAAGAGTAAGGTTATGAGGATAACAAAAAGATTAGGTGATGAAAGATTGGATATCAAATTGGAGGAAGAGTATGGAGGTGAATGTATTCAAATATTTGGGAGTGGACGTGTCAGCGGATGGGTCTACGGAAGATGAGGTGAATCATAGAATTGATGTGGGGAAAAGGGTGAGTGGTGCACTTAGGAGTCTGTGGAGACAAAGAACTTTGTCCTTGGAGGCAAAGAGGGGAATGTATGAGAGTATAGTTTTACCAACGCTCTTGTATGGGTGTGAAGCATGGGTGATGAATGTTGCAGCGAGGAGAAGGCTGGAGGCAGTGGAGATGTCATGTCTTAGGGCAATGTGTGGTGTGAATATAATGCAGAGAATTCGTAGTTTGGAAGTTAGGAAAAGGTGCGGGATTACCAAAACTGTTGTCCAGAGGGCTGAGGAAGGGTTGTTGAGGTGGTTCAGACATGTAGAGAGAATGAAGCAAAACAGAGTGACTTCAAGAGTGTATCAGTCTGTAGTGGAAGGAAGGCAGGGTAGGGGTCGGCCTGGGAAAAGTTGGAGGGAGGGGGTAAAGGAGGTTTTGTATGTGAGGGGCTTGGACTTCCAGCAGGCATGCATGAGCGTGTTTGATAGGAGTGAATGGAGACGAATGGTTTTTAATACTTGACGTGCTGTTGGAGTGTGAGCAAAGTAACATTTATGAAGGGGTTCAGGGAAACCGGCAGGCCAGACTTGAGTCCTGGAGATGGGAAGTACAGTGCCTGCACTCTGAAGGAGGGGTGTTAATGTTGCAGTTTAAAAACTGTAGTGTAAAGCACCCTTCTGGCAAGTCAGTGATGGAGTGAATGATGGTGAAAGTTTTTCTTTTTCGGGCCACCCTGCCTTGGTGGGAATCGGCCAGTGTGATAAAAAAAAAAAAAGTAAATCCCACGTTGTAATATTAATGGAGAAATTTTTTTGTTTATAATTTTACAGTTATAAAACCAACATTAACACCCCCTCCTAAGTGCAGACACTGTACTTCCCTTCTCCAGGACTCAAGTCTGGCCTGCCGGTTTCCCTGAACCCCTTCATAAATGTTACTTTGCTCACACTCCAACAGCACGCCAAGTATTAAAAATCATTAGTCTCCATTCACTCGTATCAAATACGCTTGTGCATGCTTGCTGGAAGTCCAAGCCCCTCGCACACAAAACCTCCTTTACCCCCTCCCTCCAACCTTTCCTAGGCTGACCCCTACCCCGCCTTCCCTCCGCTACAGATTTATACATTCTTGAAGTTGATCTATTTTGTTCCATTCTCTACATGTCTGAACCACCTCAACAACCCCTCCTCAGCCTCTGGATAATAGTTTTGGTAATCCTGCACCTCCTCCTAATTTCCAAACTACGAATTCTCTGCATTATATTCATACCACACATTGCCGTCAGACATGACATCTCCACTGCCTCCAACCTTCTCCTTGTTGCAACATTCATCACCCATGCTTCACACCCATATAAGAGTGTTGGTATAACTACATTCTCATTCTTTTCCCTCACTGCTTCCACGGACAAAAGTCTGTCTCCACAGACTCCTAAGTGCACCACTTGCCCTTTTTCCCTCAGCAATTCTGTGATTCACCTCATCCTTCATAGACCCATCTGCTGACACGTCCACTCCTAAATATCTGAATACGTTCACCTCCATACTCTCTCCCTCCAATCTGATATCCAGTCTTTTATCACCTAATCCTTTTGTTATCCTCATGACCTTACTCTTTCCTATATTCACTTTCAATTTTCTCCTTTTACATACCCTACCAAATTCATCCACCAACTTCTGGAACTTCTGTTCAGAATCTCTCAAAAGCAGTGTCATCAGCAAAGAGCAACTGCGACAACTCCTACTTTGTGTTTGATTCTGGATCTTTTAACTCCACACTTCTTGCCAAGACCCTCACATTCACTTCTCTTACAACCCCATCTTTAAATATATTGAACAACCACGGTG